>NW_027225700.1:77500-95000 GCF_038994185.2 Dermacentor albipictus
TAACAGCAGAGCGTGTTCATCAGATATGCCAGGGGTGACGTAACGCAAGGCGTGAATCGAATCTAAGATTGAAATGGCGTTCTGAATTCTTTTGGTTCCAGATAGAACAAACAAAAATATATAAAAAAAGCATGTCATTGATTGTCATTCAAACCTCAAGAGCGCGTGGAGAAAGTGTTCCGGTTTACATTCGGCAAATCGAAATGAACGGCTAAAATTAACCTATCGTCTGGTTTCATGCGGGAGATCACGTGCGCACGCAAATTTCTTCGTACGGGAATTTTATGAAGTGAAGGCGGCTACAGATCATTTCCTTTGTCTAGTTCATGTTCGTAGGCGCAAATTGCAAACGTAATACTTGGAGGAACGTTTCCACTAATCTACAGGGGCTCTCTCATTTCTCCGATTGCTCGCAAACACATTGCATTGCTAGTCGTGACGTTTCACAGTGACGTTTCACCATGCCCGTCGAAGTTGATTACCAGTACCGCGCCAGCGTCGACCGGCCGGCGAAGCGACGAACTCAGCAGCGCATGCGCGAGGCCCTACAACACCCCAACCGAGCTACCCTGCTTATCGGAGAGAGCGAGTGCGCGTGAACGCGGGCTCGTCTGACGATCTGGATTAAAGAAAAAAAAAAAGTGTGTCCGAGATATTGACAAAGACAAGTGGTCGCTGTCGCTCTGAGTCTTAGCGCGTTATAGAAAACGTGGGATGGCGGTGCTTCCTCGAGGGTCTAAAAGTACAATCTTCGAACTAGCGCTCCCGGCGGAACGTGGAGCTAGCATCCTTCTTCTTGGAACGGTTTGCAATGGACTGCTTGAATGTGCCGACCACGCGTCACGGGTCGCGTATAGAGCCAACGTTTGGCAAGAACGCGTCTAGCACAACCGATCGCGGTTGCGATAACCCATCGTTGGTAGCGAAAAAAAGAAAGAAAGAAAAAAAAAACACCTACCCGCAGCTTGTTAGCAGTAACCGTAAATGTGGTTCTAAATATAGGTTCGCTGGTCACTGAAACTTTCTCATAACGCACACCACTGTAGTCCAAAAAGAACAAAGCACGCACAATGGATATGATACAGCCGTCACCGCATGATTTCGCGTTTTCCTTATTGCATTACTTTCGTGGGCATGCGCGCTAGGGCCACGCAGGCCAGGAGGCAAGGGGAAAAATAAATAAGAAATGATACGCGATCCTCAGCATTGACTTGGCTGATGTGGCACTCGCATTTATGTTCTTTACCTTAGGCGAGCGCAACGCGCCAACTGAACTCCAATTTCCCATAACGGAAATTCGTATTTGGCCATTTGGTTGTATTTTTGGCTGATGTTCGCGTTTTTCGCCCGAGCATGCGCTTCACTGCGCCGCTCGTTGCCCCTTCAATGCGGCTTCACTGCCCTGCAGGCGTGTTCTGCGTCAAGCCGAACCACCAGGCAAAAAGCCTGGGCGCCGCCATCTTGTTGAGAGCGGCGCCGGGGACACAATCGCGCCTAGCTCATTGAGTTTTCCCCCAAAACTGAACGAAATAGCCTTATTTAAATGAGAAAGATGCCGCGAGTGCCGCAACGAAGGACCTTAAGGATTACCGAAGGGTAACTGAGGGCGACGCGACGAGCTTTGGAAAGAAGAATGATGGGTGTAGCGCTACGGGGGATAAGAATAGAGCAGATTCGGGGGGTGAGCGAACAAACGCGAGCTAATGACACCTTAGTTTAAACCAAGAAAAAGAAATGGGCGTGCGCAGGGCATGCAATGTGGGGGGAAGATCATCAATTAAGGGTTACCGACTGAATTCCAAGAGAAGGGAAGCGTAGCACGGGGTGGCGGAAATTTAGGAGGGCAGATTAGATTAGGAAGGGCGCAGGCACTAGACGGCGACCGTGACCGGGCTTACACGTGACCGGGGTGCTTGGAGAATAATGGGAGAGGTCTTTGCCCTGCAGTGGTCGTAGCCAGCAGGATGATGATGACGAAAAGGTAGCAACAGGTATTCATAACATACAGGTTGGAAAGCTGAGGCACCTCTGAACCCTTGAATATATTTCGCCACACTTGGCCATACGACAAGTTTGTTTTCGAGGCGCTCGGTCCCACTGCAGCGAAAATGTTGCCGGAAATCGGGCACTCCATTTTTGTTTCATAGGGAACCTTTCTTCCACTAGGGCAGCGGATTTTCGCAGGGCGAGCTTGCTGTCGTTTACGGATCAAAGCGATAGTGAACTCCAAAATGCAGTGTTGGCTTTGAGTGGGACTTACATTGATTGCAAAACCCACGGCTAATCACCCTTCCCCCCCCCCCCCCCCCAAGTGGCTCATTACAGCAGACAATCGTTCAGAAACACCGTCATCGTTGCGTATAGTATGGGAATGGTGCGTGTCACGTGAGTGCTCGCTTCGAGCTTGTGTTCTTCATTTTGATTGAATGAAGTCTCACCTAAGTGAGCGGGGGCCGATCCCGGAGGTAGTGCAATACCGGGCCGACCTGCGGCGGAGGTGAAGCAGGCTTCAAGCACTCCGCCAACTTCCAAAAATAGGTTTAATATCGTGGGTCCATATAGAACCCGTATCAGATATTAAGCTGATAAGAACAGATACTACACAAAGAGAAGTTTATTTGCTCTCGTACAATAGTCGTGTTCTTATACAATAGTCGTATGTTCTTATACAAACAATAATACATTTAATTACTAGAATGCAAAAAAAACACAAGATATATACATATAGAGATGGTCTTATGTGTACATGCAATGTGATTTATACAATGAATACAATGTGAACGTGTGTTACAATGTCAACACTGTATTACAAAAACACTAGTGAAATCCTATTTGCAAGAATTATATAATGTTTAGGATTGATCCATTGTTTTAGGTAATCCTTTAAAGGCTTAAAGATCAGTATCCGACAATTGGAGTTGTCACTTTATCATTTCGTATCAACCAGAATCTAGTATGCCACTTTTTTAGAAACGCTTGCATGCCATTGCTCTCTAGGTCATCATTTAAAAAATTGCACATTATTGTTCTTATTTTCTTTAGTACCGGGTATGCAGCTTTTTGTGGTTTTCGCGTGATTTCCGCTTTTCCTCTCCGTTTCCACAAACAAAACATAATTACTATGGTTAGCAATTTTTCAAAATTATTTTTATTCCTGTACGGTTTACTTAGTTTAGTTTTAAAGTAGATCGAGGCCAATTTCCAGATTATTTTTGCAGGAGGACAGCCTTTGAAAGCGTGTTGCTGGGTTTCCGACGCAGTGCAATTTGGACACCGGTCCGTCTGTGTGATTCCGAACTTTGCTAAGCGTGCTTTTGTCGGTAAAACAGCCCATTTTCTTCTCCATTCAAAGTCCTGGATTTCCCGTGGGAGGTTAGTAGCACTCCAAAACTTCCATTTTTGGTTAGTGGTCTTGGTTGTGTCTTCGGGTTTCAGTTCTCGAATGGCCATCTTATAGCTTATGTCCATGGGTTTGACGTCTTCGACGGAATTTTCTTGGCAAATTTCTTCTATTGCTTTTTTTGTAGTGATTACTGTTTTGTAAAATTTTGCCGGGATTTCTGATTTTGGGCCATACCATTTGATGTCCGTAATATGCTGGTCCAACGTGCTTAACCAATAACGTAAGACTGGCATTCCTCTGTACTGTGGTCCATTTATCAATGTCATGACAGTTTTCGCGGCCAGGGTTTTTGCTATCAGGGCAACATTGGGTATACCCAAACCTCCTCTCGATGCTGGTAACCTAATAATGTTCTGGTTTACAGGAGCTGGTTTATCATTCCATAGGTATCGTCCAATGAGAGTTGTTATTTTACTGGCTACTAGTCTGGGCATGGTCGTGACTCTCGCCACGTAAAAGGCTGGGGCGCACAGTTTCGATCTAACCGATGCTGCTTTTTCCAGCAGACTCGCCGGCCGGTGTATCTCTTGCTCCACGAATTGTACTGCTTTTCTTAAAGGCTCATCCCATGTTTTGGCTATGATGTCTCCTGCTTCAAACCAAATGCCAAGGACTTTAACTGCTTCGACATTTTGTACATCTTGTATTGTAATGCTGCCGGGTGGGCCAAAGCACAGAGCTTTGCTTTTCTGGTGGTTTATTTTGGCTCCGGATGCAGTCGCATATTCTTCAAAATTGCTCAGAAAGGCGTAGTAGCTATCTTCATTTTTCAAAAATAGGGAGATGTCGTCCGCAAAGGCTGCTATTTTGATTTCTTGTTTGCCTGGTAATGGGAAACCCCTAATTCTGCTATTGTGTTCCACAGCTCGTAATAGGGGATCCAAGGATAAGACAAAGAGTCCTGGTGATAGGCTGCATCCCTGCCGAACCCCTCTAGTCACTACGAAAGTTTCTGTAACAAAGTTATTGATTTGGATTTCACTAGTCATACCATTGTATAAGGTTTTGATAATGTCAACAAATGCGGTCGGAAGTCCAAATTTTTCCATGGTGTTATATATGTACTGATGCCTCACGCGGTCAAATGCTTTTTCTTGATCCACTGAGATGAATATGCCTTTACACTCTTTTTGTTTTGCGTATGCAAATGTGTCTCTGGTGGTTATAAGAGAGGCATAAATGGATCTTCCGGGGACTGATGCTGCTTGATAGTCGGATATCACCTCAGGTAGTATGTCGCTGAGTCTGTGCGCAAGCAACGTTGTTCCCACTTTGTAATCAGTGTTGAGCAGTGTTATTGGTCTCCAGCTGTTAACGTCTAATGCATCACTATTGGGTTTAGGTAACAGTATGATTCGTCCTTTGGCGAACGATGGTGGTTTTTCTTTATGTTGAATGAGATGATTCAGGGTTTGTACTAGTTTCGAACCAATTACGTCAAAGAAGGTAAAGTAAAAGCCGGTCAAAATTCCGTCCGGACCAGGTGCCGATTTGTGTGTCATTTTTTTTAGTATATTGAATACCTCTTGTTTCGTTGTTGGTGCACAGAGAAGCTCTTTGCTTTCGTCGCTTATTTGGGGGAGGTTACCTAATAGTTCGGGGATGCTGTGTTGTTGATTTGGGTGTTCTTCTTGCAAAATTTTTTGAAAATGTCCTAGGAATTCTTCAGTGATGAATTCTAGGTCTGTGGAAATAGTACCATTATTTAGTCTTATTTTATCAATCCTTGTGGGGTTTCTGTTACGGATGGGATACCGTGTCCTGTCCTCCACGTCGGCCGAACGAGCATTCTGGTTGTCGATTTGTGATCTCTCAAAATCTTTGGTTTTTGTCAGATGTGCTTTATATTTGTGCCGTAAGCAGTCTACATACTCTTGCATACAGCAAGTCATATCTCCTCCCCTCTCAATAATTCTTATTCTTCTGAGGATTTCGTTAAGGTTTTTGGTTTGTCTTCTTTTTCGATTTTGACCAGCTTCAATGAGAATTCGTTTCCATTCTTCTTTTAGGTCATCCCACTCTCCATTGTTGTTCTGCTCCAAACTTGTTTGTAATCGCCGTTTTATCCAGTCAATGTCCTCTTGCTCGTGCAGCAAATTAGGGTCCATACGCCATAGTTCTGTGTGGTATGGTTGTCCTTCCATTCCACGAAGATAGAATAATACCGGATTATGATCACTAAAAGGTTTTTGTCCCGTTGGTCCTTGTATTGTTCGAATCTCCACAAGGTCCTTTAGCAGATACGGTGATAAGTAAACCCTATCTAGTCGGCTTTCTGTGTGCCCACAAGTTCTTGTACTAGTAAACGAAGCACCATGGGACCAGACCCACGCATCGGACATGTTGTGGTGGTCAAGCAAATTTTTTAGCTCTTTCGCGTGATACGTTGAACGTCCACGTCCAGGGCCTCGGATATCTCTGTCGCTGTCGATGACGCAATTGAAGTCGCCGACTAAAATACTTTGCGAATGACTAGGTATGTAGTCCCATAGTTCACGGAAAAAGTCATTAGTTAAACTTCTAGTTACAGGTGCATAAAGATTAATGATACGAGTTTTCCGACCTCCTAAGTAAAGATCTACATATACCACACGCCCTTTTGTGTCACCTGAACAAAACGCGCGACTGCGGTACCTATTCGAAATGAAAATGATACCAGTGCCGCAAGCTTTACTGTTTGTTAAAGAGAAATAACCATCAATACCATGTAGCTCTTTGAAAGTCTTTACGTCCTGTGGAGTCCTAAAGTTCGTTTCCTGAAGGAAGAGGATGTCGATTTCTTGTTCTTTGGCGAATCTTATTAATTGTTTTTGTTTGTCAATGTTCCTAATACCTCTAACATTGTATGACATACAATGAAGTGTAGCCATTTCTCTGATTTTAGGTGATGATTAAGTCAATTGTCAGGAAGAAGTGAAGGCATATAGGTTGCTATAGCATTAAGGCATGCTACAGGCAACCATGTGGTTAATCTCTCATGTCTTCATCACTTGAAGAGGACCCTTCAGCCTGTTTAGGCGAGAGTGTCCTAGGTTTTTTTGAGTGTATCCTGAGGGTTACGTCACTATCACTGCTCGTGATGCGACGAGATGTGCTTGGGTGATGAGGTTCTGTATCGCTTGATTTGTCCTTGTCGAGGCTATGCTTTCCTTCTTTTGTCCTTCTGTTAGATCTCGATCGTCGTCTTTCTTTCTTTTGTTTTGATCGATCGTCATGCATTCCGCTAGGGTCTGGTGTGTTTGCAATCGGTTTGGCTGCTTTTCCTTTCGGTGAAATTGTTTCAGGAACCGTGTGGGCGTCGCTTACTGTTGTGGTAACTGACGTAGGTTCATCACTTGTGACTGGTTTCACTGTGGTTGAAGACTCCTTGGGAGTTGTATGCGAGCCCTTTGCCGTTGTGGGTTGGTCTTGACTGTTTTCGACACTGTATTTTTTCTTGCAACGTAGGAGTTCTTTTGCATCTTTTTTGTTTTCATCAGCTTGAGAGGCCGAAGACTGCGATGCCGATGTTGGGGCGTCCGATGTGACGTCATCCGTTTGGGTTGGAGACACCTCAGTGTCTGTTGTCGTGTTGTCAAGTTCTTCAACATCTACACTATCAGATGCGGTACGACTAGACTGATCATTTGTTTTGTCCATGTCGCTGGTATCGCGTGCATCCCAGTAACTATTTGGACTTGTAGCCCTTGGCATGGTACGTGGTTTAAGTACCTCTAGGTTAGATTGAAGAGGCTCAAGTTTGTGCAAGGTGGGGGACTGTATGGTTTCTCGGAATAAACTCGCGGCATCGGAGGATGGAGGTCCACGGGCCGCTGCCAGGTAGGATTTTTTCCGGAAGCAAGCTTTCGTGGCATGTTGTCCGCCACACCGTTTACACTCTTCTACACACGTTTCTGTTTCGTGGCCGAATGTGCCACAGCGCTTGCAATATGGTGATGTGCACGCTGTTGCCATATGCCCATCACTGCCACACCTTGCACAAACCCGACGCATGCCACGGTATTCAAACATCACGCGGTGGCTCTGAATGGTCATGAAATTAGGCACTGGCCTACTCATTTCCATCCTGACCACTCGAATGCCGTTTAACTTGTTGTGATGGCTGAGGACGCTGGAGTGCGACACACCCTTTACTTTGCCATATGGCTGTAGTGCGAATAGTAGGGCCTCGTCGGGAATGTACATAGGAAGTCTATATACATTCACAAACGTGGTTGGTGGTCCCACTGCTTCTACTGGTACCTTTACGTGATTAACTCGAAAACCCTCAGCCACCATCAACCTGGTTGCCTGTGCGGTTGTGCGCACGCAAACGAGGAACTTCGTTCCGCCCATGTGTTGGAGTCCCAACACACTATCATCGCCTGCCGTTAGTTCGATTGCATCTATAAGGTCATCAACTGACACGTCACCGTTCGGTGCATTAAACAGAAAACAGTTCTCCCTCAGGGGGGTCTCACGAGTGATGGTGTCCTTCTCGGGGGCCATGGCCGTAGAGGCGCTGGTTGCCACCAAGGTAGGAGGCTCGCCCTTGTTGACAGATGGTGTGCAGATGGCGAAAGACGCCTCTGCACTCTGGTAGCTTGTAGTCCTGTTGTGGTCGAGGTTCAGCGGGAGCTGCTGGTACCTCGGCCGTCCACGATGCTTGCAGAGGGCCGCGAAGAGGTCCTTGCAGGCTCCTGGGTCATTGGTGGTCCGCCGGGTCGCTGATGGTGTCCCAGCAGCAACCCACGGCAGCTCGGCTCCAGATCAGTGGAGCCCAGGGGCAGCTCACTCCGTGTGAACCGAGACGGTGTCCCCGCGAGCCAGGGCCAGATTCCGGTGGGCCGGTCCTGGAGGCAGTGCAGCCAGGGTCCAGGGCCCGATGTGGGAGGGCCGATCCTGGTGGTGGTGTGACAGCAGGCCGGGTCTGGGTCCAAAAGGGCCAGTCCCGGAGGCGGTGCAGGAACGGTCCTCTGCCGGGTCCCGGAGGTGGTGCAGAACCGGGCAGGTGGGTCCAGGATCCGGTCCGGGCCCCGAAAACAGGTCTCGTGCACACTCGAACGGGCACACTTGGGACCAGGGGCGGTCCCAGGTGCCGGGAAGACCAGATACTAAATACTCACACTTTGATCTTAGCCAAAAGGCCGAGAAGCGATGTCTTTCACTTCACTCCATTGTACCACTGCCTTGTGGGTGCCCTGGCGACATTGGTAACCTCAGCAACAGCGTGGGCAATCTTATAAAACCCAGCCCGTCTAGAGACTCTATGCTCTCTATCTCGCGAATCAACTCGCGACGCCTCAGTCTTTCACTGTTAACGAAACGCCGTCGCGTAGAAACGAGACCCGAGCGCAAGCTTGTTCGCAAGGCAAAACCAACGAAGGCAACCTCGTAGAAAACGGAACAGGCGAGCGGAAAACACGCGCAAGGGGAATGCTTACTTCCGTCTGAATGCGACCGCTCAAGGCGGCTTTCTTTGAGGCCTTCGTTTCAAGCCCGTGCGCAAGTGTAATACACTACGCGCATTTCCCTCATTTCCTTTTATTTACCGCAAGGCCCACTGAAAGTTTTCATACGGCACAGGCCGGGACGGATTGCAACGTGTCGATTCGACCGCTAGAATTAGGTAGCGCGCCTCATGTACGAATGAAAGAGAATGAAAAAAAAAAAATAAATAAATATAGAAAAGGCTGCGCACTCCTTCCAACCGGAAACATAGAGGGCAGGAAGATCGCCATGTGGAGCACAGGTGTTGTTAAAAAAGAAAGAAAGAAAGAAAGAAATAGCGCTACCCCATCATCTTTACCGTGTGCGTGTATACACACACACGCACACATATGCACGCGCACGCACGCGCGCGCGCGCACGCACACACACACACACACACACACACACACACACACACACATACGCACACATGCTAGCATAGCTTAAGCACAGCTGGAAAGCTCAGCCTTGCGCAAGAAAAAAGGACCACGCCCTTTCGCAAGCCCCTTTGAAACTTTTAAATGAGAAACATGTGTACAGCGAGGTCGTTCGAAACTGGCGCGAAAACGCATCCGCGCCATCTGTGTGCGGAACTAGGAAAACCTACGGCCTTCGCCATACAGAAAGAAAGGTAGATGGCGCGAGCTAACGCTCCGTTGCATACTAAGAACGAGAGCTAGTGAATAATGGCAGAAACGTCTTGGGAAGAGAGAAAAAAACAACAACAACAAAAAAAAAGAAAGACACGCAAGTTGTTGGCTCGCGCAAGCATTCTATTTTACAGCGAGTAAAGAGCATAGCAACTTCTCACAAGAGCAGCAAGAAAGACAAGAAGAACGTGAGAGAGGGGGAGAAACAGGCGCGTTTCTTTGGAATGCAGAGCATGCTGCACACACTATGAAGTGCCAAAGAGACGGGGAAAGCAGATGGCGCGATTGTGTATGTCCTCAAAGCTTGAAAACAATTTCTAAACTACAAGGTGTGCCGAAGTCCGCCTACTCTCATCAGGTTGCTCCCGCCTCCAATTGCATTTAAATTAAAATTACAGTCGCCTCAGAGGCAGAGAGAGAGAGAGAGAGAGAGAAAATGTGTACACTTGCTTCGCGCAGCTGCACCCGTTCAAATTTTACAGCAACAAGAGCACTCCCGCAGGCACAAAGTCCGCTGCCGCGTCCGCCGGGGCGGAATGCACTCGCTTCCGTAAATTGTCGTGCGGCAGACTGCTGCATCGTAGCACACCTGAAACCGCGCAGACGTCAGCGATCGCCGCGAGATCGCTGCGAGCGCTAAAGTCCGAAACCACGTCCGCCGGGGCGGCGGGAGCTCGATACCCCTTCACGAAACTTCTGCGTGTACACCGCCGCACGGCCACGGCGGAGTCGCTGGCATCCTGCGCGCAGTTGCATTGCGTCGCGCCGGGAATCGTTGAAGCCCCACGCAGACGTCGGCGTCGGCCCCGACCTGGCTGCGAGCGCTCGAAGAGACCAAGTCCGAAGCCACGTGAGCCGGGGCGGTGTGAGCGCGACTAAGTCCGAGACGACGTCAGCCGGGGCGGCGTGAGCGAGACCAAGTCCGAGACTACGTCAGCCGGGGCGGCGTGAGCGAGACCAAGTCCGAGACTACGTCAGCCGGGGCGTCGACTAAGTCCGAGACGACGTCAGCCGGGGCGTCGAGCACGCCGCGGTCGCTTTTCCCACTCTTACTCGAAAAATGGCGAAGGGGCCGCGCTAGCGTGCCTTGAATCGGTGAGCGGCGGTACCGCGGCGATCGCGAGAGCTCAAATCGGCCGTGCCAAGGCCAAATATTGGCGCTCGGCTCGGCGCAGTACGCCGCCTTGTCGCACGAGTACGGCCCCGTGGAGGTCTGGTCACTTATCGCTGCTCTTATAAGGGGCCGTACCGCCCTGGCCGACGTTGTACCGTAGTGCCGTTTTCGGCTTGCGCGTGTTCGTGGTGGTGTCCGCGCACCGCTCCGCACTCGAGAATCGTGCCCACGACGACGCGAGCGCTCGGAAGAGACGCAAGTCCGAAACCACGTGAGCCGGGGCGGTGTGAGCGCGACTAAGTCCGAGACGACGTCAGCCGGGGCGGCGTGAGCGAGACTAAGTCCGAGACTACGTCAGCCGGGGCGTCGACCAAGTCCGAGACGACGTCAGCCGGGGCGTCGAGCACGCCGCGCGCGCTTTTCCCACTCTTACTCGAAAAATGGCGAAGGGGCCGCGCTAGCGTGCCTTGAATCGGTGAGCGGCGGTACCGCGGCGATCGCGAGAGCTCAAATCGGCCGTGCCAAAGCCAAATATTGGCGCTCGGCTCGGCGCAGTACGCCGCCTTGTCGCACGAGTACGGCCCCGTGGAGGTCTGGTCACTTATCGCTGCTCTTATAAGGGGCCGTACCGCCCTGGCCGACGTTGTACCGTAGTGCCGTTTTCGGCTTGCGCGTGTTCGTGGTGGTGTCCGCGCACCGCTCCGCACTCGAGAATCGTGCCCACGACGACGCGAGCGCTCGGAAGAGACGAAAGTCCGAAACCACGTGAGCCGGGGCGGTGTGAGCGCGACTAAGTCCGAGACGACGTCAGCCGGGGCGGCGTGAGCGAGACTAAGTCCGAGACTACGTCAGCCGGGGCGTCGACCAAGTCCGAGACGACGTCAGCCGGGGCGTCGAGCACGCCGCGCGCGCTTTTCCCACTCTTACTCGAAAAATGGCGAAGGGGCCGCGCTAGCGTGCCTTGAATCGGTGAGCGGCGGTACCGCGGCGATCGCGAGAGCTCAAATCGGCCGTGCCAAAGCCAAATATTGGCGCTCGGCTCGGCGCAGTACGCCGCCTTGTCGCACGAGTACGGCCCCGTGGAGGTCTGGTCACTTATCGCTGCTCTTATAAGGGGCCGTACCGCCCTGGCCGACGTTGTACCGTAGTGCCGTTTTCGGCTTGCGCGTGTTCGTGGTGGTGTCCGCGCACCGCTCCGCACTCGAGAATCGTGCCCACGACGACGCGAGCGCTCGGAAGAGACGAAAGTCCGAAACCACGTGAGCCGGGGCGGTGTGAGCGCGACTAAGTCCGAGACGACGTCAGCCGGGGCGGCGTGAGCGAGACTAAGTCCGAGACTACGTCAGCCGGGGCGACGAGCACGCCGCGCGCGCTTTTCGCACTCTTACTCGAAAAATGGCGAAGGGGCCGCGCTAGCGTGCCTTGAATCGGTGAGCGGCGGTACCGCGGCGATCGCGAGAGCTCAAATCGGCCGTGCCAAGGCCAAATATTGGCGCTCGGCTCGGCGCAGTACGCCGCCTTGTCGCACGAGTACGGCCCCGTGGAGATCTGGTCACTTATCGCTGCTCATATAAGGGGGCCGTACCGCCCTGGCCGACGTTGTACCGTAGTGCCATTTTCGGCTTGCGCGTGTTCGTGGTGGTGTCCGCGCACCGCTCCGCACTCGAGAATCGTGCCCACGACGACGCGAGCGCTCGGAAGAGACGGAAGTCCGAAACCACGTGAGCCGGGGCGGTGTGAGCGCGACTAAGTCCGAGACGACGTCAGCCGGGGCGGCGTGAGCGAGACTAAGTCCGAGACTACGTCAGCCGGGGCGACGAGCACGCCGCGCGCGCTTTTCGCACTCTTACTCGAAAAATGGCGAAGGGGCCGCGCTAGCGTGCCTTGAATCGGTGAGCGGCGGTACCGCGGCGATCGCGAGAGCTCAAATCGGCCGTGCCAAGGCCAAATATTGGCGCTCGGCTCGGCGCAGTACGCCGCCTTGTCGCACGAGTACGGCCCCGTGGAGATCTGGTCACTTATCGCTGCTCACATAAGGGGGCCGTACCGCCCTGGCCGACGTTGTACCGTAGTGCCGTTTTCGGCTTGCGCGTGTTCGTGGTGGTGTCCGCGCACCGCTCCGCACTCGAGAATCGTGCCCACGACGACGCGAGCGCTCGGAAGAGACAGAAGTCCGAAACCACCTGAGCCGGGCCGCGGCGGGAGCTCGACGCCCGTCACGCAACTTTGGCGTACAAGCCACCGCACGGCCGCGACTGAGTCGTCGCCACCGTCCGGCTGGCTGCACTATAGCACGCCGGGAACCGGGAAAGAACCGCGCAGAGGTCGTCGTTTTGCCGCGGCGTTGGCGCGAGCGCGCGAAGAGACAAAGTCCGAAACGGCGTCAGCCGGGGTGTCGAGCACGCCGCCCGCGCCGGTCGCACTCGTGCTCGGAAACGGCGAAAGGGCCGCGCTAGCGTGCGGCCCCGTAGGGGCACAGAAAGGCGATTGTTCTGGAAACCGCGCTGTCCATAGGCGAGAGATTGCCGTTCGCGCATTCGGTCGACGCGCTGCGCTTTCACGACTTCGGCATTGCGCTGCCGACGTAAGCTTTCCATCTCGCTCGCGGCGCTGCGAGGCGGCACGATTTTCGCCAAACGCTCGTCGAAAGTGGCACGAGTACGGCCCCATGGAGATTTGGGAACTTATCGCTGCTATTATATGGGGGTCCCAGAGAGCAGTCGCCCCCAAAAGCGACCTGGGTGTTTGATATGCGGCGGGCTTCGTGCCCGTCAAGCGTGTCCCCGGTATCGCTCCCGTGGATCCCACAGCTGACGTCTGCAGCCTCATCCGCTTGATGCGTTAGGGGCTGGTTGTCGGACGACGCTTTCTCCACGATATCGAGTTGTGTTCCGCATCGTCCTCGGACGAGTCAAATGCGAAAGCGCCGAAGGCGCGGGCGTGACCCGTCGCCTGGCGGCTTTGCCGTCTCGGCTACGTTGCAAGTGTCGGTCGGTCCACCTGTGCTGCGGGCTCAAGAGAAACCGCAAGCCGTGATCGAGTCGACACAACCAGTCTATCGAGAATGTTGCGTGCTTCTTGCCGCGTGGCGATACCCGGCCCTTCGGGGAGGGCGCCGTAGCGAGCTCGAACGCCGTCGTCTCGGACTGTGCAAAGTGCTACTCTTTGCAAGAACGAAGCGTGCTGGGGCGCCTGAAGGTGGCCTCGGCATCGCAAAAACGGCGTCCGGCCTGCTTGACAGGCGGGACGCGCAGTTGAACGATTACCTGGTTGATCCTGCCAGTAATCATATGCTTGTCTCAAAGATTAAGCCATGCATGTCTAAGTACATGCCGAAATAAGGCGAAACCGCGAATGGCTCATTAAATCAGTTATGGTTCCTTAGATCGTTTCTTCCTACTTGGATAACTGTGGCAATTCTAGAGCTAATACATGCAGTGAGCCTGAAGCCCTTTGGGCGACGGGTGCTTTTATTAGACCAAGATCGATCGGGTTTCGGCCCGTATTGTGTGGTGACTCTGGATAACTTTGTGCTGATCGCATGGCCACGAGCCGGCGACGTTTCTTTCAAGTGTCTGCCTTATCAACTTTCGATGGTAGGTTACTTGCTTACCATGGTTGTTACGGGTAACGGAGAATCAGGGTTCGATTCCGGAGAGGGAGCCTGAGAAACGGCTACCACATCCAAGGAAGGCAGCAGGCGCGCAAATTACCCACTCCCGGCACGGGGAGGTAGTGACGAAAAATAACAATACGGGACTCTTTTGAGGCCCCGTAATTGAAATGAGTACACTCTAAATCCTTTAACGAGGATCAATTGGAGGGCAAGTCTGGTGCCAGCAGCCGCGGTAATTCCAGCTCCAATAGCGTATACTAAAGCTGCTGCGGTTAAAAAGCTCGTAGTTGGATCTCAGTTCCAGACGAGTAGTGCATCTACCCGATGCGACGGCTCGGACTGAACATCATGCCGGTCCTTTCTTGGTGCACTTCATTGTGTGCCTCGAGAAGGCCGGTGCTTTTACTTTGAAAAAATTAGAGTGCTCAACGCAGGCGAGTCGCCTGAATAAACTTGCATGGAATAATAGAACAAGACCTCGTTTCTGTTCTGTTGGTTTTTGGAATACGAGGTAATGATTAAGAGGGACAGACGGGGGCATTCGTATTGCGGCGCTAGAGGTGAAATTCTTGGACCGTCGCAAGACGAACTACTGCGAAAGCATTTGCCAAGAATGTTTTCTTTGATCAAGAACGAAAGTCAGAGGTTCGAAGGCGATCAGATACCGCCCTAGTTCTGACCATAAACGATGCCAACCAGCGATCCGCCTGAGTTACTCAAATGACTCGGCGGGCAGCTTCCGGGAAACCAAAGTGTTTGGGTTCCGGGGGAAGTATGGTTGCAAAGCTGAAACTTAAAGGAATTGACGGAAGGGCACCACCAGGAGTGGAGCCTGCGGCTTAATTTGACTCAACACGGGAAAACTTACCCGGCCCGGACACTGGGAGGATTGACAGATTGAGAGCTCTTTCTTGATTCGGTGGATGGTGGTGCATGGCCGTTCTTAGTTGGTGGAGCGATTTGTCTGGTTAATTCCGATAACGAACGAGACTCTAGCCTATTAAATAGGTGCGGGGTTCCCAGCACCTTACAACCTTCTTAGAGGGACAAGCGGCTCCTAGCCGCACGAAACAGAGCAATAACAGGTCTGTGATGCCCTTAGATGTCCGGGGCCGCACGCGCGCTACACTGAAGGAAGCAGCGTGTCTTTATCCCTGTCTGAAAAGACTGGGTAACCCGTGGAACTTCTTTCGTGATTGGGATAGGGGCTTGCAATTGTTCCCCTTGAACGAGGAATTCCCAGTAAGCGCGAGTCATAAGCTCGCGTTGATTACGTCCCTGCCCTTTGTACACACCGCCCGTCGCTACTACCGATTGAATGATTTAGTGAGGTCTTCGGACCGATGTCCGGCGCGGCCTTTCGGTTGCGCCGGTCTGTTGGAAAGATGACCAAACTTGATCATTTAGAGGAAGTAAAAGTCGTAACAAGGTTTCCGTAGGTGAACCTGCGGAAGGATCATTACCGGATTGTTCGAGGGTGACGAGCGCCATTGTTTCTACCCCGTGTGGGTGAAGCAGCTCGCTGCGCCCGACGCTTTCCGCCGCTGGCCCCGCTTGGACGCGGGGACGGCTATACCCGAACATGCCGGGGATTGCCCGAATTTCGAAGGGCGCCCCGTGCCAAATTTGTTGCGCCCAGTGGACGCCGGCTGCAACCTTGGACGGTTGGCTTGGCCGCGCCCGCGGGTAGAAACGGCGTAACGCACACTGTTGGGTGGGCTTTCTGAAGTCCGCCTCGGCACTCTTGCGCGGAATGGGAGTAAGACGACCCGACCTGCTGCTCTTGCCCAGTACGAGGGGAACGGCGAAGCGTGCGGTCGGTCAAGGAACTGACGGTCGAGAGCTAATGCCGCTGCCGCTTAGTACACACGGAACCGTGGTGCGAGCGCTCTCCCGTCCTCCGCGGCAAACGCTGCCGAGTCTGAAAAGGCTGGCGGCTGCCGGTCGCTTCCTGCGGCGAGTGTGGAGTAACGACCCGACTTTGTTGCTGCCCAAGTACTAAAGGAACGGTGCGGCGCTCGGTCGGTCATGGAACCGGCGGTATTGAGGGTGCGGCTGCCAAGTACGGAAGGAACCGTGGCCTAAAGCACTCTCCCGTCCTCCGCGGCAAATTCCACCGCGCCCGAAAGGGCCGGAGGCTGCCGGTCGGCTCCCGCTCGTGACGCGCGAGGTGTCGAGTTCGCGGTTCAATGCGACGACGTCTGCAGGCTATTTGCCCGCCGCCGAGGGAAAGGCGGCGTTGCTGCGAAGTACCGAAGGAAACGCGGCTTTGCTACGTCGGAAGCGTTCTGCGGTTTGCGGACTTGTGCGCTTTGGGAAGGCGCCGCACGTCGAAAGAGGAAGTACGGACAGACGAGGGACTGTAATCCCGTATTCGAACGCACTTGCGGCCAGGCCCTTGCTGGCTTCGTCTTCCGCCTCAAGTAGACTTGTTGTGGCTCCGGCGCAGAGAGCCGTCCCTGGCACTGGCCGAGTGGCTTTGGAGAGCTGCGCGAGTACGCGCGCGCCAAGCTCTTGTCTTTCGTCTCGAGTAGGCTGTTGGATCAGCAGCGGTCATGCGGAAACGCGTGACCGCCGAACGAAAGAGCGAAACAGGAGTAGCGCACGCCGAAAGGCGCTCTTCGAAACCACACACAGGGAGACGCCACGTGCCTGAAACACTGGTTGTACTGTACTGAATTGAACAAACTATTTTTCACGACTCTAAGCGGTGGATCACTCGGTTCTCGGGTCGATGAAGAACGCAGCCAGCTGCGAGACTTGGTGTGAATTGCAGGACACACTGAGCACTGATTCTTTGAACGCACATTGCGGCCTTGGGTCTTCCCTTGGCTTCGTCTGTCTGAGGGTCGGATCACATATCAAGAGAGCCTTCGGCGCACAGGGAACGTGCGTCCGTCGACTCGTTTTGACCGCGTCGGCATCATGGACAGTACGTTGAGCGCTGAAGCCACGCGCCAGCAACCTCACGAGAAGGAGACGGTGGCGAGCCGTCGTGCCAAATCTTCGAAGAGACGGAAACGAGGCATTACTACTGCAGCGTGACGAGTGCGCGCCTCTGGCAAGACCGCCGCAGGATGGAGTCGGATACCTGCAGGGAAAGAGCGGTCCAAGCTCGAGGCGCGAACGTCTGTTGCCTTGTAGCGCGCACCTTTGCGAGAGAGTCGGAAGCGATCGCAATTTGCGTTGTTTGCCTTCGGAGTACGTCGAGCTCCAGAGCTGGTCGCTCGCTCACGTCACCGCAGCTG
>NW_027225700.1:102500-115000 GCF_038994185.2 Dermacentor albipictus
AAACTTTTCTCCATCTGCCACCCGGAACATATTTAAAGAAGAGAGAAAGCAGCCGGGGCCTTGAGATTTCGAAAATGCCGCGCTCTGAAAATTTCACATCAGCCATTGGGAAGATAATTATTATCCGTCACAAACAAAAAAAAAAAACAGCTTTGAA
Source organism: Dermacentor albipictus (assembly GCF_038994185.2). Taxonomy (NCBI): domain Eukaryota; kingdom Metazoa; phylum Arthropoda; class Arachnida; order Ixodida; family Ixodidae; genus Dermacentor; species Dermacentor albipictus. The sequence goes on from NW_027225700.1 coordinate 102,658, forward strand.
ATGAGCATTGATAGTGGCCACGTTTTTTCGGGGCATGTCTTGATGAAATAATTGCAGTTCAGTTCGTTGGTTCAATTGCATTTGTTGGCTCCTTGCAGCATGTCTAGATTTCATCTTTTTCAGTATTCCTAGTGTTCTCATTGTAGTATGAATAACCTGCAGATTTTTCGTTGTTGTTGTTATGCGTTATACAATGCTGAGCGATGTTTTTCCTTTCCTTGAAGCTAGCCATAGAAGTATAAAACTTTCTATAAACTCATTACAATAAGAATCCAGCATACGGTTCATCATCGGCTCGATAAACGTTCGGGAAGTGGCGACTTTTAATGCCGTGATCATGAAGCTTAACAGCAGAGCGTGTTCATCAGATATGCCAGGGGTGACGTAACGCAAGGCGTGAATCGAATCTAAGATTGAAATGGCGTTCTGAATTCTTTTGGTTCCAGATAGAACAAACAAAAATATATAAAAAAAGCATGTCATTGATTGTCATTCAAACCTCAAGAGCGCGTGGAGAAAGTGTTCCGGTTTACATTCGGCAAATCGAAATGAACGGCTAAAATTAACCTATCGTCTGGTTTCATGCGGGAGATCACGTGCGCACGCAAATTTCTTCGTACGGGAATTTTATGAAGTGAAGGCGGCTACAGATCATTTCCTTTGTCTAGTTCATGTTCGTAGGCGCAAATTGCAAACGTAATACTTGGAGGAACGTTTCCACTAATCTACAGGGGCTCTCTCATTTCTCCGATTGCTCGCAAACACATTGCATTGCTAGTCGTGACGTTTCACAGTGACGTTTCACCATGCCCGTCGAAGTTGATTACCAGTACCGCGCCAGCGTCGACCGGCCGGCGAAGCGACGAACTCAGCAGCGCATGCGCGAGGCCCTACAACACCCCAACCGAGCTACCCTGCTTATCGGAGAGAGCGAGTGCGCGTGAACGCGGGCTCGTCTGACGATCTGGATTAAAGAAAAAAAAAAAGTGTGTCCGAGATATTGACAAAGACAAGTGGTCGCTGTCGCTCTGAGTCTTAGCGCGTTATAGAAAACGTGGGATGGCGGTGCTTCCTCGAGGGTCTAAAAGTACAATCTTCGAACTAGCGCTCCCGGCGGAACGTGGAGCTAGCATCCTTCTTCTTGGAACGGTTTGCAATGGACTGCTTGAATGTGCCGACCACGCGTCACGGGTCGCGTATAGAGCCAACGTTTGGCAAGAACGCGTCTAGCACAACCGATCGCGGTTGCGATAACCCATCGTTGGTAGCGAAAAAAAGAAAGAAAGAAAAAAAAAACACCTACCCGCAGCTTGTTAGCAGTAACCGTAAATGTGGTTCTAAATATAGGTTCGCTGGTCACTGAAACTTTCTCATAACGCACACCACTGTAGTCCAAAAAGAACAAAGCACGCACAATGGATATGATACAGCCGTCACCGCATGATTTCGCGTTTTCCTTATTGCATTACTTTCGTGGGCATGCGCGCTAGGGCCACGCAGGCCAGGAGGCAAGGGGAAAAATAAATAAGAAATGATACGCGATCCTCAGCATTGACTTGGCTGATGTGGCACTCGCATTTATGTTCTTTACCTTAGGCGAGCGCAACGCGCCAACTGAACTCCAATTTCCCATAACGGAAATTCGTATTTGGCCATTTGGTTGTATTTTTGGCTGATGTTCGCGTTTTTCGCCCGAGCATGCGCTTCACTGCGCCGCTCGTTGCCCCTTCAATGCGGCTTCACTGCCCTGCAGGCGTGTTCTGCGTCAAGCCGAACCACCAGGCAAAAAGCCTGGGCGCCGCCATCTTGTTGAGAGCGGCGCCGGGGACACAATCGCGCCTAGCTCATTGAGTTTTCCCCCAAAACTGAACGAAATAGCCTTATTTAAATGAGAAAGATGCCGCGAGTGCCGCAACGAAGGACCTTAAGGATTACCGAAGGGTAACTGAGGGCGACGCGACGAGCTTTGGAAAGAAGAATGATGGGTGTAGCGCTACGGGGGATAAGAATAGAGCAGATTCGGGGGGTGAGCGAACAAACGCGAGCTAATGACACCTTAGTTTAAACCAAGAAAAAGAAATGGGCGTGCGCAGGGCATGCAATGTGGGGGGAAGATCATCAATTAAGGGTTACCGACTGAATTCCAAGAGAAGGGAAGCGTAGCACGGGGTGGCGGAAATTTAGGAGGGCAGATTAGATTAGGAAGGGCGCAGGCACTAGACGGCGACCGTGACCGGGCTTACACGTGACCGGGGTGCTTGGAGAATAATGGGAGAGGTCTTTGCCCTGCAGTGGTCGTAGCCAGCAGGATGATGATGACGAAAAGGTAGCAACAGGTATTCATAACATACAGGTTGGAAAGCTGAGGCACCTCTGAACCCTTGAATATATTTCGCCACACTTGGCCATACGACAAGTTTGTTTTCGAGGCGCTCGGTCCCACTGCAGCGAAAATGTTGCCGGAAATCGGGCACTCCATTTTTGTTTCATAGGGAACCTTTCTTCCACTAGGGCAGCGGATTTTCGCAGGGCGAGCTTGCTGTCGTTTACGGATCAAAGCGATAGTGAACTCCAAAATGCAGTGTTGGCTTTGAGTGGGACTTACATTGATTGCAAAACCCACGGCTAATCACCCTTCCCCCCCCCCCCCCCCAAGTGGCTCATTACAGCAGACAATCGTTCAGAAACACCGTCATCGTTGCGTATAGTATGGGAATGGTGCGTGTCACGTGAGTGCTCGCTTCGAGCTTGTGTTCTTCATTTTGATTGAATGAAGTCTCACCTAAGTGAGCGGGGGCCGATCCCGGAGGTAGTGCAATACCGGGCCGACCTGCGGCGGAGGTGAAGCAGGCTTCAAGCACTCCGCCAACTTCCAAAAATAGGTTTAATATCGTGGGTCCATATAGAACCCGTATCAGATATTAAGCTGATAAGAACAGATACTACACTTTGATCTTAGCCAAAAGGCCGAGAAGCGATGTCTTTCACTTCACTCCATTGTACCACTGCCTTGTGGGTGCCCTGGCGACATTGGTAACCTCAGCAACAGCGTGGGCAATCTTATAAAACCCAGCCCGTCTAGAGACTCTATGCTCTCTATCTCGCGAATCAACTCGCGACGCCTCAGTCTTTCACTGTTAACGAAACGCCGTCGCGTAGAAACGAGACCCGAGCGCAAGCTTGTTCGCAAGGCAAAACCAACGAAGGCAACCTCGTAGAAAACGGAACAGGCGAGCGGAAAACACGCGCAAGGGGAATGCTTACTTCCGTCTGAATGCGACCGCTCAAGGCGGCTTTCTTTGAGGCCTTCGTTTCAAGCCCGTGCGCAAGTGTAATACACTACGCGCATTTCCCTCATTTCCTTTTATTTACCGCAAGGCCCACTGAAAGTTTTCATACGGCACAGGCCGGGACGGATTGCAACGTGTCGATTCGACCGCTAGAATTAGGTAGCGCGCCTCATGTACGAATGAAAGAGAATGAAAAAAAAAAAATAAATAAATATAGAAAAGGCTGCGCACTCCTTCCAACCGGAAACATAGAGGGCAGGAAGATCGCCATGTGGAGCACAGGTGTTGTTAAAAAAGAAAGAAAGAAAGAAAGAAATAGCGCTACCCCATCATCTTTACCGTGTGCGTGTATACACACACACGCACACATATGCACGCGCACGCACGCGCGCGCGCGCACGCACACACACACACACACACACACACACACACACACACACATACGCACACATGCTAGCATAGCTTAAGCACAGCTGGAAAGCTCAGCCTTGCGCAAGAAAAAAGGACCACGCCCTTTCGCAAGCCCCTTTGAAACTTTTAAATGAGAAACATGTGTACAGCGAGGTCGTTCGAAACTGGCGCGAAAACGCATCCGCGCCATCTGTGTGCGGAACTAGGAAAACCTACGGCCTTCGCCATACAGAAAGAAAGGTAGATGGCGCGAGCTAACGCTCCGTTGCATACTAAGAACGAGAGCTAGTGAATAATGGCAGAAACGTCTTGGGAAGAGAGAAAAAAACAACAACAACAAAAAAAAAGAAAGACACGCAAGTTGTTGGCTCGCGCAAGCATTCTATTTTACAGCGAGTAAAGAGCATAGCAACTTCTCACAAGAGCAGCAAGAAAGACAAGAAGAACGTGAGAGAGGGGGAGAAACAGGCGCGTTTCTTTGGAATGCAGAGCATGCTGCACACACTATGAAGTGCCAAAGAGACGGGGAAAGCAGATGGCGCGATTGTGTATGTCCTCAAAGCTTGAAAACAATTTCTAAACTACAAGGTGTGCCGAAGTCCGCCTACTCTCATCAGGTTGCTCCCGCCTCCAATTGCATTTAAATTAAAATTACAGTCGCCTCAGAGGCAGAGAGAGAGAGAGAGAGAGAGAAAATGTGTACACTTGCTTCGCGCAGCTGCACCCGTTCAAATTTTACAGCAACAAGAGCACTCCCGCAGGCACAAAGTCCGCTGCCGCGTCCGCCGGGGCGGAATGCACTCGCTTCCGTAAATTGTCGTGCGGCAGACTGCTGCATCGTAGCACACCTGAAACCGCGCAGACGTCAGCGATCGCCGCGAGATCGCTGCGAGCGCTAAAGTCCGAAACCACGTCCGCCGGGGCGGCGGGAGCTCGATACCCCTTCACGAAACTTCTGCGTGTACACCGCCGCACGGCCACGGCGGAGTCGCTGGCATCCTGCGCGCAGTTGCATTGCGTCGCGCCGGGAATCGTTGAAGCCCCACGCAGACGTCGGCGTCGGCCCCGACCTGGCTGCGAGCGCTCGAAGAGACCAAGTCCGAAGCCACGTGAGCCGGGGCGGTGTGAGCGCGACTAAGTCCGAGACGACGTCAGCCGGGGCGGCGTGAGCGAGACCAAGTCCGAGACTACGTCAGCCGGGGCGGCGTGAGCGAGACCAAGTCCGAGACTACGTCAGCCGGGGCGTCGACTAAGTCCGAGACGACGTCAGCCGGGGCGTCGAGCACGCCGCGGTCGCTTTTCCCACTCTTACTCGAAAAATGGCGAAGGGGCCGCGCTAGCGTGCCTTGAATCGGTGAGCGGCGGTACCGCGGCGATCGCGAGAGCTCAAATCGGCCGTGCCAAGGCCAAATATTGGCGCTCGGCTCGGCGCAGTACGCCGCCTTGTCGCACGAGTACGGCCCCGTGGAGGTCTGGTCACTTATCGCTGCTCTTATAAGGGGCCGTACCGCCCTGGCCGACGTTGTACCGTAGTGCCGTTTTCGGCTTGCGCGTGTTCGTGGTGGTGTCCGCGCACCGCTCCGCACTCGAGAATCGTGCCCACGACGACGCGAGCGCTCGGAAGAGACGCAAGTCCGAAACCACGTGAGCCGGGGCGGTGTGAGCGCGACTAAGTCCGAGACGACGTCAGCCGGGGCGGCGTGAGCGAGACTAAGTCCGAGACTACGTCAGCCGGGGCGTCGACCAAGTCCGAGACGACGTCAGCCGGGGCGTCGAGCACGCCGCGCGCGCTTTTCCCACTCTTACTCGAAAAATGGCGAAGGGGCCGCGCTAGCGTGCCTTGAATCGGTGAGCGGCGGTACCGCGGCGATCGCGAGAGCTCAAATCGGCCGTGCCAAAGCCAAATATTGGCGCTCGGCTCGGCGCAGTACGCCGCCTTGTCGCACGAGTACGGCCCCGTGGAGGTCTGGTCACTTATCGCTGCTCTTATAAGGGGCCGTACCGCCCTGGCCGACGTTGTACCGTAGTGCCGTTTTCGGCTTGCGCGTGTTCGTGGTGGTGTCCGCGCACCGCTCCGCACTCGAGAATCGTGCCCACGACGACGCGAGCGCTCGGAAGAGACGAAAGTCCGAAACCACGTGAGCCGGGGCGGTGTGAGCGCGACTAAGTCCGAGACGACGTCAGCCGGGGCGGCGTGAGCGAGACTAAGTCCGAGACTACGTCAGCCGGGGCGTCGACCAAGTCCGAGACGACGTCAGCCGGGGCGTCGAGCACGCCGCGCGCGCTTTTCCCACTCTTACTCGAAAAATGGCGAAGGGGCCGCGCTAGCGTGCCTTGAATCGGTGAGCGGCGGTACCGCGGCGATCGCGAGAGCTCAAATCGGCCGTGCCAAAGCCAAATATTGGCGCTCGGCTCGGCGCAGTACGCCGCCTTGTCGCACGAGTACGGCCCCGTGGAGGTCTGGTCACTTATCGCTGCTCTTATAAGGGGCCGTACCGCCCTGGCCGACGTTGTACCGTAGTGCCGTTTTCGGCTTGCGCGTGTTCGTGGTGGTGTCCGCGCACCGCTCCGCACTCGAGAATCGTGCCCACGACGACGCGAGCGCTCGGAAGAGACGAAAGTCCGAAACCACGTGAGCCGGGGCGGTGTGAGCGCGACTAAGTCCGAGACGACGTCAGCCGGGGCGGCGTGAGCGAGACTAAGTCCGAGACTACGTCAGCCGGGGCGACGAGCACGCCGCGCGCGCTTTTCGCACTCTTACTCGAAAAATGGCGAAGGGGCCGCGCTAGCGTGCCTTGAATCGGTGAGCGGCGGTACCGCGGCGATCGCGAGAGCTCAAATCGGCCGTGCCAAGGCCAAATATTGGCGCTCGGCTCGGCGCAGTACGCCGCCTTGTCGCACGAGTACGGCCCCGTGGAGATCTGGTCACTTATCGCTGCTCATATAAGGGGGCCGTACCGCCCTGGCCGACGTTGTACCGTAGTGCCATTTTCGGCTTGCGCGTGTTCGTGGTGGTGTCCGCGCACCGCTCCGCACTCGAGAATCGTGCCCACGACGACGCGAGCGCTCGGAAGAGACGGAAGTCCGAAACCACGTGAGCCGGGGCGGTGTGAGCGCGACTAAGTCCGAGACGACGTCAGCCGGGGCGGCGTGAGCGAGACTAAGTCCGAGACTACGTCAGCCGGGGCGACGAGCACGCCGCGCGCGCTTTTCGCACTCTTACTCGAAAAATGGCGAAGGGGCCGCGCTAGCGTGCCTTGAATCGGTGAGCGGCGGTACCGCGGCGATCGCGAGAGCTCAAATCGGCCGTGCCAAGGCCAAATATTGGCGCTCGGCTCGGCGCAGTACGCCGCCTTGTCGCACGAGTACGGCCCCGTGGAGATCTGGTCACTTATCGCTGCTCACATAAGGGGGCCGTACCGCCCTGGCCGACGTTGTACCGTAGTGCCGTTTTCGGCTTGCGCGTGTTCGTGGTGGTGTCCGCGCACCGCTCCGCACTCGAGAATCGTGCCCACGACGACGCGAGCGCTCGGAAGAGACAGAAGTCCGAAACCACCTGAGCCGGGCCGCGGCGGGAGCTCGACGCCCGTCACGCAACTTTGGCGTACAAGCCACCGCACGGCCGCGACTGAGTCGTCGCCACCGTCCGGCTGGCTGCACTATAGCACGCCGGGAACCGGGAAAGAACCGCGCAGAGGTCGTCGTTTTGCCGCGGCGTTGGCGCGAGCGCGCGAAGAGACAAAGTCCGAAACGGCGTCAGCCGGGGTGTCGAGCACGCCGCCCGCGCCGGTCGCACTCGTGCTCGGAAACGGCGAAAGGGCCGCGCTAGCGTGCGGCCCCGTAGGGGCACAGAAAGGCGATTGTTCTGGAAACCGCGCTGTCCATAGGCGAGAGATTGCCGTTCGCGCATTCGGTCGACGCGCTGCGCTTTCACGACTTCGGCATTGCGCTGCCGACGTAAGCTTTCCATCTCGCTCGCGGCGCTGCGAGGCGGCACGATTTTCGCCAAACGCTCGTCGAAAGTGGCACGAGTACGGCCCCATGGAGATTTGGGAACTTATCGCTGCTATTATATGGGGGTCCCAGAGAGCAGTCGCCCCCAAAAGCGACCTGGGTGTTTGATATGCGGCGGGCTTCGTGCCCGTCAAGCGTGTCCCCGGTATCGCTCCCGTGGATCCCACAGCTGACGTCTGCAGCCTCATCCGCTTGATGCGTTAGGGGCTGGTTGTCGGACGACGCTTTCTCCACGATATCGAGTTGTGTTCCGCATCGTCCTCGGACGAGTCAAATGCGAAAGCGCCGAAGGCGCGGGCGTGACCCGTCGCCTGGCGGCTTTGCCGTCTCGGCTACGTTGCAAGTGTCGGTCGGTCCACCTGTGCTGCGGGCTCAAGAGAAACCGCAAGCCGTGATCGAGTCGACACAACCAGTCTATCGAGAATGTTGCGTGCTTCTTGCCGCGTGGCGATACCCGGCCCTTCGGGGAGGGCGCCGTAGCGAGCTCGAACGCCGTCGTCTCGGACTGTGCAAAGTGCTACTCTTTGCAAGAACGAAGCGTGCTGGGGCGCCTGAAGGTGGCCTCGGCATCGCAAAAACGGCGTCCGGCCTGCTTGACAGGCGGGACGCGCAGTTGAACGATTACCTGGTTGATCCTGCCAGTAATCATATGCTTGTCTCAAAGATTAAGCCATGCATGTCTAAGTACATGCCGAAATAAGGCGAAACCGCGAATGGCTCATTAAATCAGTTATGGTTCCTTAGATCGTTTCTTCCTACTTGGATAACTGTGGCAATTCTAGAGCTAATACATGCAGTGAGCCTGAAGCCCTTTGGGCGACGGGTGCTTTTATTAGACCAAGATCGATCGGGTTTCGGCCCGTATTGTGTGGTGACTCTGGATAACTTTGTGCTGATCGCATGGCCACGAGCCGGCGACGTTTCTTTCAAGTGTCTGCCTTATCAACTTTCGATGGTAGGTTACTTGCTTACCATGGTTGTTACGGGTAACGGAGAATCAGGGTTCGATTCCGGAGAGGGAGCCTGAGAAACGGCTACCACATCCAAGGAAGGCAGCAGGCGCGCAAATTACCCACTCCCGGCACGGGGAGGTAGTGACGAAAAATAACAATACGGGACTCTTTTGAGGCCCCGTAATTGAAATGAGTACACTCTAAATCCTTTAACGAGGATCAATTGGAGGGCAAGTCTGGTGCCAGCAGCCGCGGTAATTCCAGCTCCAATAGCGTATACTAAAGCTGCTGCGGTTAAAAAGCTCGTAGTTGGATCTCAGTTCCAGACGAGTAGTGCATCTACCCGATGCGACGGCTCGGACTGAACATCATGCCGGTCCTTTCTTGGTGCACTTCATTGTGTGCCTCGAGAAGGCCGGTGCTTTTACTTTGAAAAAATTAGAGTGCTCAACGCAGGCGAGTCGCCTGAATAAACTTGCATGGAATAATAGAACAAGACCTCGTTTCTGTTCTGTTGGTTTTTGGAATACGAGGTAATGATTAAGAGGGACAGACGGGGGCATTCGTATTGCGGCGCTAGAGGTGAAATTCTTGGACCGTCGCAAGACGAACTACTGCGAAAGCATTTGCCAAGAATGTTTTCTTTGATCAAGAACGAAAGTCAGAGGTTCGAAGGCGATCAGATACCGCCCTAGTTCTGACCATAAACGATGCCAACCAGCGATCCGCCTGAGTTACTCAAATGACTCGGCGGGCAGCTTCCGGGAAACCAAAGTGTTTGGGTTCCGGGGGAAGTATGGTTGCAAAGCTGAAACTTAAAGGAATTGACGGAAGGGCACCACCAGGAGTGGAGCCTGCGGCTTAATTTGACTCAACACGGGAAAACTTACCCGGCCCGGACACTGGGAGGATTGACAGATTGAGAGCTCTTTCTTGATTCGGTGGATGGTGGTGCATGGCCGTTCTTAGTTGGTGGAGCGATTTGTCTGGTTAATTCCGATAACGAACGAGACTCTAGCCTATTAAATAGGTGCGGGGTTCCCAGCACCTTACAACCTTCTTAGAGGGACAAGCGGCTCCTAGCCGCACGAAACAGAGCAATAACAGGTCTGTGATGCCCTTAGATGTCCGGGGCCGCACGCGCGCTACACTGAAGGAAGCAGCGTGTCTTTATCCCTGTCTGAAAAGACTGGGTAACCCGTGGAACTTCTTTCGTGATTGGGATAGGGGCTTGCAATTGTTCCCCTTGAACGAGGAATTCCCAGTAAGCGCGAGTCATAAGCTCGCGTTGATTACGTCCCTGCCCTTTGTACACACCGCCCGTCGCTACTACCGATTGAATGATTTAGTGAGGTCTTCGGACCGATGTCCGGCGCGGCCTTTCGGTTGCGCCGGTCTGTTGGAAAGATGACCAAACTTGATCATTTAGAGGAAGTAAAAGTCGTAACAAGGTTTCCGTAGGTGAACCTGCGGAAGGATCATTACCGGATTGTTCGAGGGTGACGAGCGCCATTGTTTCTACCCCGTGTGGGTGAAGCAGCTCGCTGCGCCCGACGCTTTCCGCCGCTGGCCCCGCTTGGACGCGGGGACGGCTATACCCGAACATGCCGGGGATTGCCCGAATTTCGAAGGGCGCCCCGTGCCAAATTTGTTGCGCCCAGTGGACGCCGGCTGCAACCTTGGACGGTTGGCTTGGCCGCGCCCGCGGGTAGAAACGGCGTAACGCACACTGTTGGGTGGGCTTTCTGAAGTCCGCCTCGGCACTCTTGCGCGGAATGGGAGTAAGACGACCCGACCTGCTGCTCTTGCCCAGTACGAGGGGAACGGCGAAGCGTGCGGTCGGTCAAGGAACTGACGGTCGAGAGCTAATGCCGCTGCCGCTTAGTACACACGGAACCGTGGTGCGAGCGCTCTCCCGTCCTCCGCGGCAAACGCTGCCGAGTCTGAAAAGGCTGGCGGCTGCCGGTCGCTTCCTGCGGCGAGTGTGGAGTAACGACCCGACTTTGTTGCTGCCCAAGTACTAAAGGAACGGTGCGGCGCTCGGTCGGTCATGGAACCGGCGGTATTGAGGGTGCGGCTGCCAAGTACGGAAGGAACCGTGGCCTAAAGCACTCTCCCGTCCTCCGCGGCAAATTCCACCGCGCCCGAAAGGGCCGGAGGCTGCCGGTCGGCTCCCGCTCGTGACGCGCGAGGTGTCGAGTTCGCGGTTCAATGCGACGACGTCTGCAGGCTATTTGCCCGCCGCCGAGGGAAAGGCGGCGTTGCTGCGAAGTACCGAAGGAAACGCGGCTTTGCTACGTCGGAAGCGTTCTGCGGTTTGCGGACTTGTGCGCTTTGGGAAGGCGCCGCACGTCGAAAGAGGAAGTACGGACAGACGAGGGACTGTAATCCCGTATTCGAACGCACTTGCGGCCAGGCCCTTGCTGGCTTCGTCTTCCGCCTCAAGTAGACTTGTTGTGGCTCCGGCGCAGAGAGCCGTCCCTGGCACTGGCCGAGTGGCTTTGGAGAGCTGCGCGAGTACGCGCGCGCCAAGCTCTTGTCTTTCGTCTCGAGTAGGCTGTTGGATCAGCAGCGGTCATGCGGAAACGCGTGACCGCCGAACGAAAGAGCGAAACAGGAGTAGCGCACGCCGAAAGGCGCTCTTCGAAACCACACACAGGGAGACGCCACGTGCCTGAAACACTGGTTGTACTGTACTGAATTGAACAAACTATTTTTCACGACTCTAAGCGGTGGATCACTCGGTTCTCGGGTCGATGAAGAACGCAGCCAGCTGCGAGACTTGGTGTGAATTGCAGGACACACTGAGCACTGATTCTTTGAACGCACATTGCGGCCTTGGGTCTTCCCTTGGCTTCGTCTGTCTGAGGGTCGGATCACATATCAAGAGAGCCTTCGGCGCACAGGGAACGTGCGTCCGTCGACTCGTTTTGACCGCGTCGGCATCATGGACAGTACGTTGAGCGCTGAAGCCACGCGCCAGCAACCTCACGAGAAGGAGACGGTGGCGAGCCGTCGTGCCAAATCTTCGAAGAGACGGAAACGAGGCATTACTACTGCAGCGTGACGAGTGCGCGCCTCTGGCAAGACCGCCGCAGGATGGAGTCGGATACCTGCAGGGAAAGAGCGGTCCAAGCTCGAGGCGCGAACGTCTGTTGCCTTGTAGCGCGCACCTTTGCGAGAGAGTCGGAAGCGATCGCAATTTGCGTTGTTTGCCTTCGGAGTACGTCGAGCTCCAGAGCTGGTCGCTCGCTCACGTCACCGCAGCTGTGTGGGCGCCCTTCCGGGCTTCGTCGCACGAATGGGAATCGGCAGATTCGTGCGAGGAGCGGGGAGGAGAAGGGTGGCCCCCGAAAGCGGTTCGACGCGAGAGCGCCGTCTGCGAGCGAGAAGAGCACGGCACGGCGGAGAATTGCCGCGAGACGGAAAATGTCTCCCTCGAGAGCGTTGGCCGAGCTGAAGCGTTCCGTCGTAGTCCGCCGTCGGTCCAAGTGCTTCGCAGTCTCTGTCCCCTTAAGACTGGGCCACTCCAGTTGGGGCAGGGGCGACGCTACACGAGACGATGCCTCCCGCCAGGTTTTAGTCGCCCCTGCGGTGCCCGCTGAAGCGGCGCGCTGCTAAGGCGATCTTTGCCTCGGTGGTGTTTTGGGCTTCAGACACGGTCGCTTACCACGC
>NW_027225700.1:120000-130934 GCF_038994185.2 Dermacentor albipictus
GGACTACATACCTACCATTTCAGCAACAATCCGGCGGTTTAAGCGCCGGGCATTTTTGCTCGCTACCTGGCTTAAGCGCCGAGCATTTTTTAGGCTTAAGCGCGGCCGCCCCGGCTGACGTGGTAGCGGACTTTGCGCGTGCAGCCTGATGTTCAGTCCCCATATATGGCTCAACCGCGGGCGGGGTGCGGCCGCCCCGGCTGACGTGGTAGCGGACTTTGCGCGTGCAGCCATATATGGCTCAACCGCGGGCGGGGTGCGGCCGCCCCGGCTGACGTGGTAGCGGACTTTGCGTAATGTTGCCCGTTGTTTCACAGCAAACGGGCGCCGCGAATTTCGTGCTTTCTTTCCAGTTTGGACATTTGTCTTCGTGTACGGGTGCTGCGTTTGAGGAGCTTTATAGAGCGTCTCAAGAAAAACAATTTGTTTGGAGCTTCACGTGTAAGAGGAGTGTCTCCCTAGTACGTGCCGGTTTTCCTTTTTTTTTTTTCCTCCCGATAACAGTACTCATGTGCCACTTGTGTCACCATGACATGATTTTTTTTGGGGGGGGGGTTCTCCCTTGATCCTCAAGCGAGTTTCACACATCACGCAGACGTCCGCATCTATCCAGTAATGATGCCATTTACAAAAATCTTAAACAACCGAGGCCCGCACCTGCTCAATCAACGCCAACTCAATTTAAGGAAGCTGATCGAAACCATCCAGTTTGGGAAAAGCTAATTTATGCAGTAGCATTCTTTTTATTATTATTGTGAGAGACGTGAAATACACACCACGAAATGAACGTCCGCTTGTTACCCTTTTGTTACTGCGGTGCGAAATCATCGCGCGTAATACCGATTCAATTTTGTCTTGTTTGGTGGTCTGTCAGCACTTTGTGTTCTTCAAGAAAATCAGCTACAGGCTTTTAAATTATGTGCGCGAAACTTTTCTCCATCTGCCACCCGGAACATATTTAAAGAAGAGAGAAAGCAGCCGGGGCCTTGAGATTTCGAAAATGCCGCGCTCTGAAATTTTCACATCAGCCATTGGGAAGATAATTATTATCCGTCACAAACAAAAAAAAAAAACAGCTTTGAAATGAGCATTGATAGTGGCCACGTTTTTTCGGGGCATGTCTTGATGAAATAATTGCAGTTCAGTTCGTTGGTTCAATTGCATTTGTTGGCTCCTTGCAGCATGTCTAGATTTCATCTTTTTCAGTATTCCTAGTGTTCTCATTGTAGTATGAATAACCTGCAGATTTTTCGTTGTTGTTGTTATGCGTTATACAATGCTGAGCGATGTTTTTCCTTTCCTTGAAGCTAGCCATAGAAGTATAAAACTTTCTATAAACTCATTACAATAAGAATCCAGCATACGGTTCATCATCGGCTCGATAAACGTTCGGGAAGTGGCGACTTTTAATGCCGTGATCATGAAGCTTAACAGCAGAGCGTGTTCATCAGATATGCCAGGGGTGACGTAACGCAAGGCGTGAATCGAATCTAAGATTGAAATGGCGTTCTGAATTCTTTTGGTTCCAGATAGAACAAACAAAAATATATAAAAAAAGCATGTCATTGATTGTCATTCAAACCTCAAGAGCGCGTGGAGAAAGTGTTCCGGTTTACATTCGGCAAATCGAAATGAACGGCTAAAATTAACCTATCGTCTGGTTTCATGCGGGAGATCACGTGCGCACGCAAATTTCTTCGTACGGGAATTTTATGAAGTGAAGGCGGCTACAGATCATTTCCTTTGTCTAGTTCATGTTCGTAGGCGCAAATTGCAAACGTAATACTTGGAGGAACGTTTCCACTAATCTACAGGGGCTCTCTCATTTCTCCGATTGCTCGCAAACACATTGCATTGCTAGTCGTGACGTTTCACAGTGACGTTTCACCATGCCCGTCGAAGTTGATTACCAGTACCGCGCCAGCGTCGACCGGCCGGCGAAGCGACGAACTCAGCAGCGCATGCGCGAGGCCCTACAACACCCCAACCGAGCTACCCTGCTTATCGGAGAGAGCGAGTGCGCGTGAACGCGGGCTCGTCTGACGATCTGGATTAAAGAAAAAAAAAAAAGTGTGTCCGAGATATTGACAAAGACAAGTGGTCGCTGTCGCTCTGAGTCTTAGCGCGTTATAGAAAACGTGGGATGGCGGTGCTTCCTCGAGGGTCTAAAAGTACAATCTTCGAACTAGCGCTCCCGGCGGAACGTGGAGCTAGCATCCTTCTTCTTGGAACGGTTTGCAATGGACTGCTTGAATGTGCCGACCACGCGTCACGGGTCGCGTATAGAGCCAACGTTTGGCAAGAACGCGTCTAGCACAACCGATCGCGGTTGCGATAACCCATCGTTGGTAGCGAAAAAAAGAAAGAAAGAAAAAAAAAACACCTACCCGCAGCTTGTTAGCAGTAACCGTAAATGTGGTTCTAAATATAGGTTCGCTGGTCACTGAAACTTTCTCATAACGCACACCACTGTAGTCCAAAAAGAACAAAGCACGCACAATGGATATGATACAGCCGTCACCGCATGATTTCGCGTTTTCCTTATTGCATTACTTTCGTGGGCATGCGCGCTAGGGCCACGCAGGCCAGGAGGCAAGGGGAAAAATAAATAAGAAATGATACGCGATCCTCAGCATTGACTTGGCTGATGTGGCACTCGCATTTATGTTCTTTACCTTAGGCGAGCGCAACGCGCCAACTGAACTCCAATTTCCCATAACGGAAATTCGTATTTGGCCATTTGGTTGTATTTTTGGCTGATGTTCGCGTTTTTCGCCCGAGCATGCGCTTCACTGCGCCGCTCGTTGCCCCTTCAATGCGGCTTCACTGCCCTGCAGGCGTGTTCTGCGTCAAGCCGAACCACCAGGCAAAAAGCCTGGGCGCCGCCATCTTGTTGAGAGCGGCGCCGGGGACACAATCGCGCCTAGCTCATTGAGTTTTCCCCCAAAACTGAACGAAATAGCCTTATTTAAATGAGAAAGATGCCGCGAGTGCCGCAACGAAGGACCTTAAGGATTACCGAAGGGTAACTGAGGGCGACGCGACGAGCTTTGGAAAGAAGAATGATGGGTGTAGCGCTACGGGGGATAAGAATAGAGCAGATTCGGGGGGTGAGCGAACAAACGCGAGCTAATGACACCTTAGTTTAAACCAAGAAAAAGAAATGGGCGTGCGCAGGGCATGCAATGTGGGGGGAAGATCATCAATTAAGGGTTACCGACTGAATTCCAAGAGAAGGGAAGCGTAGCACGGGGTGGCGGAAATTTAGGAGGGCAGATTAGATTAGGAAGGGCGCAGGCACTAGACGGCGACCGTGACCGGGCTTACACGTGACCGGGGTGCTTGGAGAATAATGGGAGAGGTCTTTGCCCTGCAGTGGTCGTAGCCAGCAGGATGATGATGACGAAAAGGTAGCAACAGGTATTCATAACATACAGGTTGGAAAGCTGAGGCACCTCTGAACCCTTGAATATATTTCGCCACACTTGGCCATACGACAAGTTTGTTTTCGAGGCGCTCGGTCCCACTGCAGCGAAAATGTTGCCGGAAATCGGGCACTCCATTTTTGTTTCATAGGGAACCTTTCTTCCACTAGGGCAGCGGATTTTCGCAGGGCGAGCTTGCTGTCGTTTACGGATCAAAGCGATAGTGAACTCCAAAATGCAGTGTTGGCTTTGAGTGGGACTTACATTGATTGCAAAACCCACGGCTAATCACCCTTCCCCCCCCCCCCCCCCCCCAAGTGGCTCATTACAGCAGACAATCGTTCAGAAACACCGGCATCGTTGCGTATAGTATGGGAATGGTGCGTGTCACGTGAGTGCTCGCTTCGAGCTTGTGTTCTTCATTTTGATTGAATGAAGTCTCACCTAAGTGAGCGGGGGCCGATCCCGGAGGTAGTGCAATACCGGGCCGACCTGCGGCGGAGGTGAAGCAGGCTTCAAGCACTCCGCCAACTTCCAAAAATAGGTTTAATATCGTGGGTCCATATAGAACCCGTATCAGATATTAAGCTGATAAGAACAGATACTACACTTTGATCTTAGCCAAAAGGCCGAGAAGCGATGTCTTTCACTTCACTCCATTGTACCACTGCCTTGTGGGTGCCCTGGCGACATTGGTAACCTCAGCAACAGCGTGGGCAATCTTATAAAACCCAGCCCGTCTAGAGACTCTATGCTCTCTATCTCGCGAATCAACTCGCGACGCCTCAGTCTTTCACTGTTAACGAAACGCCGTCGCGTAGAAACGAGACCCGAGCGCAAGCTTGTTCGCAAGGCAAAACCAACGAAGGCAACCTCGTAGAAAACGGAACAGGCGAGCGGAAAACACGCGCAAGGGGAATGCTTACTTCCGTCTGAATGCGACCGCTCAAGGCGGCTTTCTTTGAGGCCTTCGTTTCAAGCCCGTGCGCAAGTGTAATACACTACGCGCATTTCCCTCATTTCCTTTTATTTACCGCAAGGCCCACTGAAAGTTTTCATACGGCACAGGCCGGGACGGATTGCAACGTGTCGATTCGACCGCTAGAATTAGGTAGCGCGCCTCATGTACGAATGAAAGAGAATGAAAAAAAAAAAATAAATAAATATAGAAAAGGCTGCGCACTCCTTCCAACCGGAAACATAGAGGGCAGGAAGATCGCCATGTGGAGCACAGGTGTTGTTAAAAAAGAAAGAAAGAAAGAAAGAAATAGCGCTACCCCATCATCTTTACCGTGTGCGTGTATACACACACACGCACACATATGCACGCGCACGCACGCGCGCGCGCGCACGCACACACACACACACACACACACACACACACACACACACATACGCACACATGCTAGCATAGCTTAAGCACAGCTGGAAAGCTCAGCCTTGCGCAAGAAAAAAGGACCACGCCCTTTCGCAAGCCCCTTTGAAACTTTTAAATGAGAAACATGTGTACAGCGAGGTCGTTCGAAACTGGCGCGAAAACGCATCCGCGCCATCTGTGTGCGGAACTAGGAAAACCTACGGCCTTCGCCATACAGAAAGAAAGGTAGATGGCGCGAGCTAACGCTCCGTTGCATACTAAGAACGAGAGCTAGTGAATAATGGCAGAAACGTCTTGGGAAGAGAGAAAAAAACAACAACAACAAAAAAAAAGAAAGACACGCAAGTTGTTGGCTCGCGCAAGCATTCTATTTTACAGCGAGTAAAGAGCATAGCAACTTCTCACAAGAGCAGCAAGAAAGACAAGAAGAACGTGAGAGAGGGGGAGAAACAGGCGCGTTTCTTTGGAATGCAGAGCATGCTGCACACACTATGAAGTGCCAAAGAGACGGGGAAAGCAGATGGCGCGATTGTGTATGTCCTCAAAGCTTGAAAACAATTTCTAAACTACAAGGTGTGCCGAAGTCCGCCTACTCTCATCAGGTTGCTCCCGCCTCCAATTGCATTTAAATTAAAATTACAGTCGCCTCAGAGGCAGAGAGAGAGAGAGAGAGAGAGAAAATGTGTACACTTGCTTCGCGCAGCTGCACCCGTTCAAATTTTACAGCAACAAGAGCACTCCCGCAGGCACAAAGTCCGCTGCCGCGTCCGCCGGGGCGGAATGCACTCGCTTCCGTAAATTGTCGTGCGGCAGACTGCTGCATCGTAGCACACCTGAAACCGCGCAGACGTCAGCGATCGCCGCGAGATCGCTGCGAGCGCTAAAGTCCGAAACCACGTCCGCCGGGGCGGCGGGAGCTCGATACCCCTTCACGAAACTTCTGCGTGTACACCGCCGCACGGCCACGGCGGAGTCGCTGGCATCCTGCGCGCAGTTGCATTGCGTCGCGCCGGGAATCGTTGAAGCCCCACGCAGACGTCGGCGTCGGCCCCGACCTGGCTGCGAGCGCTCGAAGAGACCAAGTCCGAAGCCACGTGAGCCGGGGCGGTGTGAGCGCGACTAAGTCCGAGACGACGTCAGCCGGGGCGGCGTGAGCGAGACCAAGTCCGAGACTACGTCAGCCGGGGCGTCGACTAAGTCCGAGACGACGTCAGCCGGGGCGTCGAGCACGCCGCGGTCGCTTTTCCCACTCTTACTCGAAAAATGGCGAAGGGGCCGCGCTAGCGTGCCTTGAATCGGTGAGCGGCGGTACCGCGGCGATCGCGAGAGCTCAAATCGGCCGTGCCAAGGCCAAATATTGGCGCTCGGCTCGGCGCAGTACGCCGCCTTGTCGCACGAGTACGGCCCCGTGGAGGTCTGGTCACTTATCGCTGCTCTTATAAGGGGCCGTACCGCCCTGGCCGACGTTGTACCGTAGTGCCGTTTTCGGCTTGCGCGTGTTCGTGGTGGTGTCCGCGCACCGCTCCGCACTCGAGAATCGTGCCCACGACGACGCGAGCGCTCGGAAGAGACGCAAGTCCGAAACCACGTGAGCCGGGGCGGTGTGAGCGCGACTAAGTCCGAGACGACGTCAGCCGGGGCGGCGTGAGCGAGACTAAGTCCGAGACTACGTCAGCCGGGGCGTCGACCAAGTCCGAGACGACGTCAGCCGGGGCGTCGAGCACGCCGCGCGCGCTTTTCCCACTCTTACTCGAAAAATGGCGAAGGGGCCGCGCTAGCGTGCCTTGAATCGGTGAGCGGCGGTACCGCGGCGATCGCGAGAGCTCAAATCGGCCGTGCCAAAGCCAAATATTGGCGCTCGGCTCGGCGCAGTACGCCGCCTTGTCGCACGAGTACGGCCCCGTGGAGGTCTGGTCACTTATCGCTGCTCTTATAAGGGGCCGTACCGCCCTGGCCGACGTTGTACCGTAGTGCCGTTTTCGGCTTGCGCGTGTTCGTGGTGGTGTCCGCGCACCGCTCCGCACTCGAGAATCGTGCCCACGACGACGCGAGCGCTCGGAAGAGACGAAAGTCCGAAACCACGTGAGCCGGGGCGGTGTGAGCGCGACTAAGTCCGAGACGACGTCAGCCGGGGCGGCGTGAGCGAGACTAAGTCCGAGACTACGTCAGCCGGGGCGTCGACCAAGTCCGAGACGACGTCAGCCGGGGCGTCGAGCACGCCGCGCGCGCTTTTCCCACTCTTACTCGAAAAATGGCGAAGGGGCCGCGCTAGCGTGCCTTGAATCGGTGAGCGGCGGTACCGCGGCGATCGCGAGAGCTCAAATCGGCCGTGCCAAAGCCAAATATTGGCGCTCGGCTCGGCGCAGTACGCCGCCTTGTCGCACGAGTACGGCCCCGTGGAGGTCTGGTCACTTATCGCTGCTCTTATAAGGGGCCGTACCGCCCTGGCCGACGTTGTACCGTAGTGCCGTTTTCGGCTTGCGCGTGTTCGTGGTGGTGTCCGCGCACCGCTCCGCACTCGAGAATCGTGCCCACGACGACGCGAGCGCTCGGAAGAGACGAAAGTCCGAAACCACGTGAGCCGGGGCGGTGTGAGCGCGACTAAGTCCGAGACGACGTCAGCCGGGGCGGCGTGAGCGAGACTAAGTCCGAGACTACGTCAGCCGGGGCGACGAGCACGCCGCGCGCGCTTTTCGCACTCTTACTCGAAAAATGGCGAAGGGGCCGCGCTAGCGTGCCTTGAATCGGTGAGCGGCGGTACCGCGGCGATCGCGAGAGCTCAAATCGGCCGTGCCAAGGCCAAATATTGGCGCTCGGCTCGGCGCAGTACGCCGCCTTGTCGCACGAGTACGGCCCCGTGGAGATCTGGTCACTTATCGCTGCTCATATAAGGGGGCCGTACCGCCCTGGCCGACGTTGTACCGTAGTGCCATTTTCGGCTTGCGCGTGTTCGTGGTGGTGTCCGCGCACCGCTCCGCACTCGAGAATCGTGCCCACGACGACGCGAGCGCTCGGAAGAGACGGAAGTCCGAAACCACGTGAGCCGGGGCGGTGTGAGCGCGACTAAGTCCGAGACGACGTCAGCCGGGGCGGCGTGAGCGAGACTAAGTCCGAGACTACGTCAGCCGGGGCGACGAGCACGCCGCGCGCGCTTTTCGCACTCTTACTCGAAAAATGGCGAAGGGGCCGCGCTAGCGTGCCTTGAATCGGTGAGCGGCGGTACCGCGGCGATCGCGAGAGCTCAAATCGGCCGTGCCAAGGCCAAATATTGGCGCTCGGCTCGGCGCAGTACGCCGCCTTGTCGCACGAGTACGGCCCCGTGGAGATCTGGTCACTTATCGCTGCTCACATAAGGGGGCCGTACCGCCCTGGCCGACGTTGTACCGTAGTGCCGTTTTCGGCTTGCGCGTGTTCGTGGTGGTGTCCGCGCACCGCTCCGCACTCGAGAATCGTGCCCACGACGACGCGAGCGCTCGGAAGAGACAGAAGTCCGAAACCACCTGAGCCGGGCCGCGGCGGGAGCTCGACGCCCGTCACGCAACTTTGGCGTACAAGCCACCGCACGGCCGCGACTGAGTCGTCGCCACCGTCCGGCTGGCTGCACTATAGCACGCCGGGAACCGGGAAAGAACCGCGCAGAGGTCGTCGTTTTGCCGCGGCGTTGGCGCGAGCGCGCGAAGAGACAAAGTCCGAAACGGCGTCAGCCGGGGTGTCGAGCACGCCGCCCGCGCCGGTCGCACTCGTGCTCGGAAACGGCGAAAGGGCCGCGCTAGCGTGCGGCCCCGTAGGGGCACAGAAAGGCGATTGTTCTGGAAACCGCGCTGTCCATAGGCGAGAGATTGCCGTTCGCGCATTCGGTCGACGCGCTGCGCTTTCACGACTTCGGCATTGCGCTGCCGACGTAAGCTTTCCATCTCGCTCGCGGCGCTGCGAGGCGGCACGATTTTCGCCAAACGCTCGTCGAAAGTGGCACGAGTACGGCCCCATGGAGATTTGGGAACTTATCGCTGCTATTATATGGGGGTCCCAGAGAGCAGTCGCCCCCAAAAGCGACCTGGGTGTTTGATATGCGGCGGGCTTCGTGCCCGTCAAGCGTGTCCCCGGTATCGCTCCCGTGGATCCCACAGCTGACGTCTGCAGCCTCATCCGCTTGATGCGTTAGGGGCTGGTTGTCGGACGACGCTTTCTCCACGATATCGAGTTGTGTTCCGCATCGTCCTCGGACGAGTCAAATGCGAAAGCGCCGAAGGCGCGGGCGTGACCCGTCGCCTGGCGGCTTTGCCGTCTCGGCTACGTTGCAAGTGTCGGTCGGTCCACCTGTGCTGCGGGCTCAAGAGAAACCGCAAGCCGTGATCGAGTCGACACAACCAGTCTATCGAGAATGTTGCGTGCTTCTTGCCGCGTGGCGATACCCGGCCCTTCGGGGAGGGCGCCGTAGCGAGCTCGAACGCCGTCGTCTCGGACTGTGCAAAGTGCTACTCTTTGCAAGAACGAAGCGTGCTGGGGCGCCTGAAGGTGGCCTCGGCATCGCAAAAACGGCGTCCGGCCTGCTTGACAGGCGGGACGCGCAGTTGAACGATTACCTGGTTGATCCTGCCAGTAATCATATGCTTGTCTCAAAGATTAAGCCATGCATGTCTAAGTACATGCCGAAATAAGGCGAAACCGCGAATGGCTCATTAAATCAGTTATGGTTCCTTAGATCGTTTCTTCCTACTTGGATAACTGTGGCAATTCTAGAGCTAATACATGCAGTGAGCCTGAAGCCCTTTGGGCGACGGGTGCTTTTATTAGACCAAGATCGATCGGGTTTCGGCCCGTATTGTGTGGTGACTCTGGATAACTTTGTGCTGATCGCATGGCCACGAGCCGGCGACGTTTCTTTCAAGTGTCTGCCTTATCAACTTTCGATGGTAGGTTACTTGCTTACCATGGTTGTTACGGGTAACGGAGAATCAGGGTTCGATTCCGGAGAGGGAGCCTGAGAAACGGCTACCACATCCAAGGAAGGCAGCAGGCGCGCAAATTACCCACTCCCGGCACGGGGAGGTAGTGACGAAAAATAACAATACGGGACTCTTTTGAGGCCCCGTAATTGAAATGAGTACACTCTAAATCCTTTAACGAGGATCAATTGGAGGGCAAGTCTGGTGCCAGCAGCCGCGGTAATTCCAGCTCCAATAGCGTATACTAAAGCTGCTGCGGTTAAAAAGCTCGTAGTTGGATCTCAGTTCCAGACGAGTAGTGCATCTACCCGATGCGACGGCTCGGACTGAACATCATGCCGGTCCTTTCTTGGTGCACTTCATTGTGTGCCTCGAGAAGGCCGGTGCTTTTACTTTGAAAAAATTAGAGTGCTCAACGCAGGCGAGTCGCCTGAATAAACTTGCATGGAATAATAGAACAAGACCTCGTTTCTGTTCTGTTGGTTTTTGGAATACGAGGTAATGATTAAGAGGGACAGACGGGGGCATTCGTATTGCGGCGCTAGAGGTGAAATTCTTGGACCGTCGCAAGACGAACTACTGCGAAAGCATTTGCCAAGAATGTTTTCTTTGATCAAGAACGAAAGTCAGAGGTTCGAAGGCGATCAGATACCGCCCTAGTTCTGACCATAAACGATGCCAACCAGCGATCCGCCTGAGTTACTCAAATGACTCGGCGGGCAGCTTCCGGGAAACCAAAGTGTTTGGGTTCCGGGGGAAGTATGGTTGCAAAGCTGAAACTTAAAGGAATTGACGGAAGGGCACCACCAGGAGTGGAGCCTGCGGCTTAATTTGACTCAACACGGGAAAACTTACCCGGCCCGGACACTGGGAGGATTGACAGATTGAGAGCTCTTTCTTGATTCGGTGGATGGTGGTGCATGGCCGTTCTTAGTTGGTGGAGCGATTTGTCTGGTTAATTCCGATAACGAACGAGACTCTAGCCTATTAAATAGGTGCGGGGTTCCCAGCACCTTACAACCTTCTTAGAGGGACAAGCGGCTCCTAGCCGCACGAAACAGAGCAATAACAGGTCTGTGATGCCCTTAGATGTCCGGGGCCGCACGCGCGCTACACTGAAGGAAGCAGCGTGTCTTTATCCCTGTCTGAAAAGACTGGGTAACCCGTGGAACTTCTTTCGTGATT
>NW_027225701.1:0-128000 GCF_038994185.2 Dermacentor albipictus
CCAGCCGTCGCGATGGGACAACTTGACCCGCATCATTCATCGTGAGGTTGAAGCGGCACAACCGGTGGCCCCTTCATTCCCGTTACCTGATCATTCTCCGGTGACAATCTCCTTGATCCAGGCCGTCGTCCGTGAAGAGTTGTCCAACGTCGGCCTGCAATCCGTTCGTTCTGCACGCTCGGAACTTGTTTCTCCACGCACGTGCTCACTCCGCTCTTCTAATTCCTTTTATGGACAGCGCAACCCCTCCGAATGGCGAACCGTGGACGACAAGCAGATCTGTTTTAACTGCGGGCGAATTGCACATGTCGCTTGCCATTGTCACAGCCGGTGGACTTCTCCGACGCGCTATTCTCCTGATTACCACCCTCGCCCCTCTAGGGCGTCCTTTTCCTTCGCTACTTCGATGCCCGCCCATCATCTGACCCTGCGACACCTTTGACGCGACCCCGCTACTCCCGCTCGCCTTCTCCCTCCCGCCGTCAATCTCCCTCGCCCCCGTCAGGCCATGCTCCTTCTCCGACCTACTCGCCGCACCCGCTACCGTAAACCTAAACAGTGCAGCTTCAGAATCAGAATCCGTTTTTGTTCATGAATAAATGAGAATTACAACATATGTATATACAGAAGGAGGTCCTGTGCATGATGACTAGAATTAATAATACATACAACAATGGCAAGATGAAAAATTTACGAATAAAGGTTTTAAGAGACAAAACATAAATGAACATAAACGCAGCATATGTACGTATTGAACAAAAAACAAGGCTTTGTCTTAGTCAACGAAAGGTGAAACTACAAAAAATAGCTAAAGGAAAGAAAGTTATATATATATATATATATATATATATATATATATATATATATATATATATATATATATATATATATCTGTGCGGGAAGGAAATCAAGAGACAAAAAGAAAGTTAATAATTCAACTCATACTAGCCTCAAATGGGAAAGTCAGAGGAAGCTAAAAGACAATGCTTAAGTTCTGTACGAAATCTGTGAGCTTTGAGCAATTTTATAGGGAATGGTAATGTATTCCACAGAGATAAAGCGAAAAAGTGTAGCGATTGCTTACCATAGTTGGTGCGAACTAAGGGTAAAATGAAGTTAATATCTTCAGCAAATCTAGTATTGTTAGTATTAGTAAGGGATGTCTTCGGTATGATGGTTACTGGAATATCATTGTTTAATGCCCTAAAAAAATATGGCCAGGTTATATTTAACAAGGTCAGTCACATTCAAAATATTATGTGCATGTAACAGCCGAGTTGCGCTAATGCTACGAGGTGAAAATTGGTGAAGTGGACTATGAGGTTATGCCAGACGGCATTCGTATTCACAGCAGCGTCACGCACGACCTTGTGGGGTTGACGTGGTGCCTCTTAAGAGTTTTTACGCAAGCTGACGAACTTTCTTATTTTGTTGTTTTTTTTACCATGGGTAGTTTCAGTTATTACTTTCGTTTGTTATCATCATCAAGTCGATACTTTTTATGAGGGGGGTATGAACACGTATACTAGTTTATCTTTTTTGATGTGACCGCTTGTCACAGGCTAACAAATGTTATCGCATAGCGCAGAACGCGCCTGCATGTACCGGAAGTGTCTGGAATATTAGCGATGGTTCCGTTGGCTGTCTGTCACCGAACCTTGTGCAACCTGATTGCAAGTATGCGCGGGGCGAATAGTGTAGAACTTTGTGGAAGACCCGTGCGTCCCAACGATTACTCTGGAACAATCGACGACTGATGTTTTATAGCCGATGTGCTTCACCCGCTCATCAGATTTTCGATGATCGCGGACCGTTTCCGCTGCTTTTGTTGAGTTTTGAGTCTAGCCTGTTTTTGTGAGCACAGTTTCGCCCAATAAAGTTGGTTTCGCCCTTCACAGTTTGCTTGCTCTGCGCATGACCGTCACAACCACGTGACAATATGAGAATAAATTTTATGCTCCATTAACTTGGTACAGACACTGGTGCGGTAAATTGGACGGTAATTGCGTCACGATGACGACAATATTTTGGGCACTAGAATTATCTTAATATTTTGCAGTTTTCCTGCATAACTCCAGATGACAACGACTGCGGAAAAATATACCACAAAATTACACTAGAGATTTGCGCAGTGTTCGTAAGCATTTTGGAAATAATTCCATCGATGATGGCTGAGGAAGTTAATATGAGGAATTATATTAGCTTGGTGATACCGTATGCCTCCAGTGTCTGGCATGGTTGAGTGGTTGAGGTAAGGACAGTCTGGAGGTCAGTGTTAGGCTCAGAAGCGAACACGAAAGCGAACACAGGGTACTTCAAATGTACTTCAGATATTTTATGGTCAGGAACACGGTTTTTGCAGTCATCATATAATAATATTGGTTTACTTTTATTTGGGTTATATATTTCCAAGATTGTTTTGTATTGTTTTGCAGTATGTTGCGGAGTGTTGTAGAGTAAAAGCTTCGTTTGCCTGTTGCAGCCAAAGACGCAAACATCTTTTCAGTAGCGTAATATTTACCCAGGCAGAAGCATTACATAAATATGTGCATTTGCACTATAAGCTTTATTTTTATTTAGTCATTTTAATGTGTTGTTGCAACCTAGAGACGAAGGTCGTTCGGTTAAGCTGATAGTTGGTATGTAAATCTAAGTGAGTTCAGTCATTTTATGTTGAAAAAGCATCCATTTGGTGTCTATAGTGCACTTCGGGAAATCTGTAATGTACCAGCTTAAAACTCAATTAGTGCATTGTTTATATTGATGTAATGACCTTTATCGTACAGTGTCTCTGTGTGTGTTTTTTTTTTTTTTGCTCTGAGGTAGTTGCCAGAATATTTCGGCATGCAGTGCTAAGGGATCACTTATTTCTAGTAAATGTGTTACAGAAGAAACACTGTAGGAATGCGATGTTAAGATAAGGTCACCCATGTTAGACAATCGTTCGTTTATTTTTCGTGTTGGGCTAGATACTAGCTACGTCAAACGAAACATGAGACATGCATTAGGAAATGAGATTCAATGTTATTAGGCAGCGTTAAGGCAGGTTTGGCCTATGATATATCCTGAAAGTTACAGTCGCCTAAGGGAAATAGTTTCGCCTGACTAAAGGACACCGTAGCAGTTTGCTGTGCCTCGAGGATGTGGATAGCGAAGAAAGCAACTGCATTGACGGGTCGATAGTATACCGATAAGAATAAGCATGTATGAAGGACTTCAATATGCGAGTAAAATTTCTAAAAATGAAGTGATATCAACAATGTAGCGACGAAGGCTTCGATGGGCACCTATTACAACACCTGCTCCGCGTTTTCCTACACGATCACGCCAAAAAATGTCAATATTAGGGAGGAATGAATAGGGCTCTGCATTATCGAAGGTGCAATGCAGTCACATTTCTGTTAATACAAGAAGCCTAAATGAGAAGAATTGATGAGTCTACAGAGTGCTTCGAGTTTGGGCAGCAAGTTGTAGCGTAGGCGCCATGAGGTACATTGACCGTTAGATGGTCGAGGATGCAATATCCAAAACACTGGTTAGATTTCGGAGAGACAATTCTTTCCTGACCCAGAACCTAACACTCACGTTAGCTTCTCTGTGTGACACATCTTGATGAATTTATGAAGTGTCCCTTTGTCTTGTGTTTGGATGTTTCCACAGGAAGGCCGCCACCTTTTCGTGATAATAATCATATCGAGTCAAATCACAGTCCTGGTACTATTCTTTGGAACACTGCTAGCAGAGACTAATATGGAAAATATTCGCAACACCAGCATGCCAGACTATCAGGAACAAGATGATCCTGCTATATGCCCTAATTTATGCAGAATGGGAAAAATATGAACCACTTGACAAATTCTCCTGCTATGGTATTATCCGCAAAGCAGGACAATGCAATTGCTGTGACCATTGCATGCCTCTTATGGGTCGTAGGTTTCATTTTTTTTTTTAATTTTGTAACAATGGCAATGATTCGCACGTCTGTGTTCCTATCGACTGCCCTGTGTTCTTGCGATTTTATTATTGTGACAGTCCTAGCAATTCACCTGATATTTCATTCTCGGCGAGCAACAGAGAATCCAAAACATTCAGAGAGTGATCTTTCGCTCGCTGGTACATATTTCTAAAATAATGCAGACAAAAGTACGACACAAGAAAATGAGACAGGCCAGAGTACCGCGTGAGTATTCAGGCGAGATTACAGCGGCCGAACGAAACCATCGCAATGTTTCTCGAATACATGTGCAGGCTTTTGCTACGCGCGGATCCACCCATGCAAGAAGAAAAGAAGTTCAGGAACTTCATGCGCAGTGTCAAGCAAGAGTTATTCGGTGGCCTAGTACACAACCCACCGAAGCCACTGCAGAGTTTCTCGCGGAAGCCATATCAAGGTAAAGGCACTGCAGCAGCGAACAAGGCAGTACAACAGCGACATGCCGACTCTATCACGTGATGCTCTCCCTATACCTTTGGACAATACGGACGCCTTGCGGGAGCTCATTATGCTTGTTGTTTGAGAAGAGCTCCAAATGTTTCAGGTGGCTCCTGCAACGGTACAGCGACCTGCTCTGGCTGAGGTCGTCCGGGAGGAAATCAGACAGGCAGTCCAAGTCCCAGACCGAAGCGAGACACCATAGCATGAGGTGCAGCATCCGCAACCTCTCATGTCGTATGCAGAAACGGTGCGAAGCTCGTTGTGCCTGATTTTTCAGGATGTGAGCGACGTCCCGAACTTTCATGGCGTGCGTCCCGTTGAACAAGCAACTGGCAACTTCAGGCCCTCCGCGCTCGCCATTGATGGCTGAAACACGACCATCCCGCAAGAGCGACGTATGGCGCACTGCAGACCGGAAGCCCTTGTGTTCTTTATTGCAGTGAAGCCGATAACCTCTAGAGGGCGTGTCCTTACCGCCGAACTTGGCTCCGTGGATTTTCACTGAATGCGCCGTGGCCGTGCAATGGTGGCCTCCACTGGAGATCGAAGTCTACCTTTCAGACGCCAGGACCTCGTTTTTCCCAATATTCCGTGACCCCATGTAACCGTCACACAACAGAAAGAGGTCTTCCTGCCCCCTATTCACGCGGAGCGCTACAAAGGATTTTTCACCCAGCCGCGCCTGCCGTGAAAACTTAGTCCTGCGAGTGCGGAGGTGAGGCTGCTGGCTTTGCAAATGCTGAAGATCCTCCACTATGACGTGATTGAGACGCGGAGAAAGCAGTGTAGTTCGGTGTCTGTATCTGGCGACGTACGAGTTACCATAGATGACCATGACGTCACGGCCTTAATCGACATGGGTGCAGACACGCCTGTTATGAGCCAGAATCTCGCACGTATACTGAACAAAATTTCGACTCAATGGACCAGAGCTCAGATTAGTACTGCAGGCGGGCACCTCATAACTCCAAAAGGCTTGTGTACAGCACGAGTCAACATTCGGGGCTTCAAGCACATCGGTAACTTCGCCATTCCTCCTGAATGTTTAAAGGACCTTATACTAGGCATGAATTTCCTTTGGGCGAATGGTGCCATCATTGATCTGCAAAAGTCCAGAGCCAGATTCGCTACTACGCAAGCCATAGTCAACAGCATTGACAGCGACCGTGACATTGCACTTCGGGTAGCTGACGATCACGTCACGTTGTCACGCAAGATCAGTGTGTTACCCTTGTCTGAAGCTACATGGATGACAACGCCTAAGGAATTGCTGAGGAAAAAAGCCCCCTGCTTCATGAGTGCCACATTTGTGCAGTCAAAGGGCTCCTTCAGTTAAGAAACAAACGTTTCGCCGTTTTGCTAACAAACACTAGCAATGAGAATGGCATGTACCGCGAGTAAGGGCAATCGCATTTCTTCGAGAAATCATTATTTTTAATGACACTGCCCCATTGTAAATCGCAACGACTCAGAAATTTGAGTTACCCTCCCTAAAGGAACAGATTCACATTAATGATGCTCTGCCAGACCATCAGAAAGACCGTCTGAATCTCGTCAATGAATTCGGATGGTTTTTCAACGACACCCACAGTATGGCGCACGTCCATCAGAAAGCACCGCATTACTACGGACGAGTCCACACGTCCTGTTCGTCAGCGTCCTTTCAGACTGTCTCTTGTGGAAAGGAAACCGATCAACCATCACGTGAGAGAGATGCTCGAAGTCGACGTGAGCCAGCCACCCACAAGGCCGTGGGCCTCCCCTACAGTGTTAGTCACAAAGAATGACAACAGACTATGCTTCTGTGTAGATTACAGCAAGTTTAACGATGTCACCAAGTGCGAAGTTTATCCATTGGCACTCATCGGTGACGCATTGGACCGTCTACAACGAGCCAATTTTTTTCTTCCTTGTATCCTAAATCCGGTTATTGGCAAATCGAAGTCGATGAACAGGATCATAAAAAACAGCGTTTGTGACACCTGACAGCCTTTATGAGTTCAATGTTGTCCCCTTTCGGCCTACGTTCCCCACCAGCAACCTTTCAGTGGATGATGGATACCGAGCTTGCTGAAAAGAAATGGCAAACCTACCTTGTATACTTGGACGACGTCGTCATGTTCACGAGCACATTTGACGAACATCTCGCATGACTCGAGAGTGTCCTCGCTGTGATCCGTACTGCCGGCCTCACCATCAAGCCTGAAAAATGCTACTTCGCGTTCGAAGAGCTCAAATTTCTTGGCCATGTCGTTGATCCTAAAGGTGTCCGACCAGACCCCGACAAGTTAGTTGCTGTAGCCGAGTTTTTACTACCCACAGACAAGAAGGCTGTCCAACGCTTCCTTAGTTTGTGTGCATATTATATACTCTTCGTCGCGGAATGCTCAAGCATTGCTGAGCTGCTGACACGGTTACACGCAACGATTTGCCATTCATTTGCGCGGAGGAGCAGCAGTAGTCTTTCAATGAATTGCGCAAGCGTTTGCAAGAGGCCACAGTACTTGCTCAGGTTGACGAAGACGCTGACGCTAAAACCCCAGCAATGCGGGTTTCGGCGCAGCTCTTGTGCAGCGGCAAGTTGGTGCAGAATTTACCATTGCTTATGCAAGCCGCAGTCTCACCAAGGCTGCGAAAAACTGCTCAACCACTGAAAAAAAATGCATAGCGGTTGTGTGGGCAGTTAGAAAATTCCAACTCTCTTGTACGGTAGACCTTTCAAGGCTGTCAGCGATAACCTGCGCTTACAAGAGCACGACATTACCGTTGTCTACCGATCTTGAAGGATGCACAGTGATGCGCACTGTCACGAGAACCACTCGCTACGACGGCATCGGACCCTGACCGCGAGTTGCCATTTGTCGGCTTTATCGACACCATAAAAATGGCTGAGCACCAGTGCACGGACTCCGAGCTGCTGCCGCTGATCGAGTAACATCAAAAAGTTGAAGGTTTTTTACTCCGCATGCTCGTGCGCGGCTTATCTATGTACCATTTGCATAACAACGTCATTTACAGGAAAACTGCGGAACCGGTCCAAATACTTACCTTCTTGTCATGCCATCGGCGCTGCGCCAACACATTTTGCTAGCCTGCCATGATGAGCTATGCGCGGGACAATTGAGATTCGCTAAGACATTAGCAAAGATAAGGCAGAAGTATAACTGAGCCCGGCTTTTTCTTCTGTGCAACGGTATGTGAAGGCCTGCCGCGATTGTCAGCACCGCAAGAAACCTCCAGTTAAACCGGCTGGCTTTCACCACCATGTGGACCTTGTGTGGACCATGTTTCTTGTGTCGTACTTTTGTCTGCATTATTTTAGAAATATGTACCAGCGAGCGAAAGATCACTCTCTGAATGTTTTGGATTCTCTGTTGCTCGCCGAGAATGAAATATCAGGTGAATTGCTAGGACTGTCACAATAATAAAATCGCAAGAACACAGGGCAGTCGATAGGAACACAGACGTGCGAATCATTGCCATTGTTACAAAATTAAAAAAAAATGAAACCTACGACCCATAAGAGGCATGCAATGGTCACAGCAATTGCATTGTCCTGCTTTGCGGATAATACCATAGCAGGAGAATTTGTCAAGTGGTTCATATTTTCCCATTCTGCATAAATTAGGGCATATAGCAGGATCATCTTGTTCCTGATAGTCTGGCATGCTGGTGTTGCGAATATTTTCCATATTAGTCTCTGCTAGCAGTGTTCCAAAGAATAGTACCAGGACTGTGATTTGACTCGATATGATTATTATCACGAAAAGGTGGCCGGCCTTCCTGTGGAAACATCCAAACACAAGACAAAGGGATACTTCATAAATTCATCAAGATGTGTCACACAGAGAAGCTAACGTGAGTGTTAGGTTCTGGGTCAGGAAAGAATTGTCTCTCCGAAATCTAACCAGTGTTTTGGATATTGCATCCTCGACCATCTAACGGTCAATGTACCTCATGGCGCCTACGCTACAACTTGCTGCCCAAACTCGAAGCACTCTGTAGACTCATCAATTCTTCTCATTTTAGGCTTCTTGTATTAACAGAAATGTGACTGCATTGCACCTTCGATAATGCAGAGCCCTATTCATTCCTCCCTAATATTGACATTTTTTGGCGTGATCGTGTAGGAAAACGCGGAGCAGGTGTTGTAATAGGTGCCCATCGAAGCCTTCGTCGCTACATTGTTGATATCACTTCATTTTTAGAAATTTTACTCGCATATTGAAGTCCTTCATACATGCTTATTCTTATCGGTATACTATCGACCCGTCAATGCAGTTGCTTTCTTCGCTATCCACATCCTCGAGGCACAGCAAACTGCTACGGTGTCCTTTAGTCAGGCGAAACTATTTCCCTTAGGCGACTGTAACTTTCAGGATATATCATAGGCCAAACCTGCCTTAACGCTGCCTAATAACATTGAATCTCATTTCCTAATGCATGTCTCATGTTTCGTTTGACGTAGCTAGTATCTAGCCCAACACGAAAAATAAACGAACGATTGTCTAACATGGGTGACCTTATCTTAACATCGCATTCCTACAGTGTTTCTTCTGTAACACATTTACTAGAAATAAGTGATCCCTTAGCACTGCATGCCGAAATATTCTGGCAACTACCTCAGAGCAAAAAAAAAAAAAAACACACACAGAGACACTGTACGATAAAGGTCATTACATCAATATAAACAATGCACTAATTGAGTTTTAAGCTGGTACATTATAGATTTCCCGAAGTGCACTATAGACACCAAATGGATGCTTTTTCAACATAAAATGACTGAACTCACTTAGATTTACATACCAACTATCACCTTAACCGAACGACCTTCGTCTCTAGGTTAAAACAACACATTAAAATGACTAAATAAAAATAAAGCTTATAGTGCAAATGCACATATTCATGTAATGCTTCTGCCTGGGTAAATATTACGCTACTGCCTGGGTAAATATTACGCTACTGAAAAGATGTTTGCGTCTTTGGCTGCAACAGGCAAACGAAGCTTTTACTCTACAACACTCCGCAACATACTGCAAAACAATACAAAACAATCTTGGAAATATATAACCCAAATAAAAGTAAACCAATATTATTATATGATGACTGCAAAAACCGTGTTCCTGACCATAAAATATCTGAAGTACATTTGAAGTACCCTGTGTTCGCTTTCGTGTTCGCTTCTGAGCCTAACACTGACCTCCAGACTGTCCTTACCTCAACCACTCAACCATGCCAGACACTGGAGGCATACGGTATCACCAATCTAATATAATTCCTCATATTAACTTCCTCAGCCATCATCGATGGAATTATTTCCAAAATGCTTACGAACACTGCGCAAATCTCTAGTGTAATTTTGTGGTATATTTTTCCGCAGTCGTTGTCATCTGGAGTTATGCAGGAAAACTGCAAAATATTAAGATAATTCTAGTGCCCAAAATATTGTCGTCATCGTGACGCAATTACCGTCCAATTTACCGCACCAGTGTCTGTACCAAGTTAATGGAGCATAAAATTTATTCTCATATTGTCACGTGGTTGTGACGGTCATGCGCAGAGCAAGCAAACTGTGAAAGGCGAAACCAACTTTATTGGGCGAAACTGTGCTCACAAAACCAGGCTAGACTCAAAACTCAACAAAAGCAGCGGAAACGGTCCGCGATCATCGAAAATCTGATGAGCGGGTGAAGCACATCGGCTATAAAACATCAGTCGTCGATTGTTCCAGAGTAATCGTTGGGACGCACGGGTCTTCCACAAAGTTCTACACTATTCGCCCCGCGCATACTTGCAATCAGGTTGCACAAGGTTCGGTGACAGACAGCCAACGGAACCATCGCTAATATTCCAGACACTTCCGGTACATGCAGGCGCGTTCTGCGCTATGCGATAACATTTGTTAGCCTGTGACAAGCGGTCACATCAAAAAAGATAAACTAGTATACGTGTTCATACCCCCCTCCTAAAAAGTATCGACTTGATGATGATAACAAACGAAAGTAATAGCTTAAACTACCCATGGTAAAAAAAAACAACAAAATAAGAAAGTTCGTCAGCTTGCGTAAAAACTCTTAAGAGGCACCACGTCAACCCCACAAGGTCGTGCGTGACGCTGCTGTGAATACGAATGCCGTCTGGCATAACCTCATAGTCCACTTCACCAATACACCCTATAATCTTGTAGGGTGCGAAACAACGTAGCAATAGTTTCTCACTAGTTTCTACCGGAATCTTCGAAGAACGCTAACATAATCCTAATCTATAAGAATGGGGGTGCCAAAGACTTGAAAAATTATAGACCGATCAGTCTACTGTCCGTTGCCTACAAAGCATTTTCTAAGATAATTTCAAATAGAATAAGGAACACCTTAGACTTCCGTCAACCAAAGGACCAGACAGGATTCCTAAAGGCTACTCAATAATAGACTGTAATCACACTATCGATCAGGTGATAGAGAAATGTGTGGAGATATAACCAACCCTTGTGTATTGTTTTCATTGATTACGAGAAAGCGCTTGATTCAGTTGAAACCTCAGCACTCATGGAGGCATTACGGAATCAGGGTGCAGTCGAGCCAAATGTAAAAATACTGAAAGATATTCCTACAGAACAGCGGCCACAATGTGGCTGCACTGAGAAGGACGAAGAGGACGTGTGTGCCGGCTTGATATAGCGTCGCCATTGTGGCCTCCGTTAGCGCCCCTGTAAATAAATTGTAAATAGCATTCGACTTCAGCTACACGTAACATTAATTTGTTGGAGGTGTACGTTCGCCGTACCCGTCATGGAGCTTCGCTGCGGTCGCAACGGCGGCAATGCAGCTTCGGCTCCTGCTGGCACTTCATCTACGCAAGCGTCTCTGCCTGCAGCGTCGACGTACGTCGCCATTTACCCACCTCGGTATCCTCGTGTTTTCAACGGAGTCGGCAGTCCTGATGTTGACGACTGGCTGCGCTTATTCGAACGTGTCAGCATCAGTCACACATGGGATCCGACTATTAGGCTTGCCAACGTTCTTTTCTACCTCGACGGAGCTACACTGGCATGGTTCCAGACTCACGAAGAAGAGGTTTCGAGTTGGGATCTCTTCAAAGACAAGCTCCGCGACCTTTTCGCCAAGCCGTTTGGTCGACAAGTCAATGCCAAGAAAGCCCTTGCCACACAGGTACATACGTCGACCAAGTCTTACGTGTCCTGCATTCTCGGCGTCTTGGCCCTTTGTTCGGAGGCTGACCCAAACATGCCTGAGGTCGATAAGGTTATTCACGTCCTCAAAGGCATTGCTGGCGACGCCTGCAATTTACTGGTGTTTACGAACGTCACCAGCATCGATACCATCCTCAAGGAGTGCCACCATCCCGAGCATGCTAAAAGCCACCGTGTATCCGAGCACATCACGCGACTTCCCAACACAGCTGGTACGTCATCCTGTAACGACCTCTTCTACCAGCCGTCGCGATGGGACAACTTGACCCGCATCATTCATCGTGAGGTTGAAGCGGCACAACCGGTGGCCCCTTCATTCCCGTTACCTGATCATTCTCCGGTGACAATCTCCTTGATCCAGGCCGTCGTCCGTGAAGAGTTGTCCAACGTCGGCCTGCAATCCGTTCGTTCTGCACGCTCGGAACTTGTTTCTCCACGCACGTGCTCACTCCGCTCTTCTAATTCCTTTTATGGACAGCGCAACCCCTCCGAATGGCGAACCGTGGACGACAAGCAGATCTGTTTTAACTGCGGGCGAATTGCACATGTCGCTTGCCATTGTCACAGCCGGTGGACTTCTCCGACGCGCTATTCTCCTGATTACCACCCTCGCCCCTCTAGGGCGTCCTTTTCCTTCGCTACTTCGATGCCCGCCCCATCATCTGACCCTGCGACACCTTTGACGCGACCCCGCTACTCCCGCTCGCCTTCTCCCTCCCGCCGTCAATCTCCCTCGCCCCCGTCAGGCCATGCTCCTTCTCCGACCTACTCGCCGCACCCGCTACCGTAAACCTAAACAGTGCAGCTTCAGAATCAGAATCCGTTTTTGTTCATGAATAAATGAGAATTACAACATATGTATATACAGAAGGAGGTCCTGTGCATGATGACTAGAATTAATAATACATACAACAATGGCAAGATGAAAAATTTACGAATAAAGGTTTTAAGAGACAAAACATAAATGAACATAAACGCAGCATATGTACGTATTGAACAAAAAACAAGGCTTTGTCTTAGTCAACGAAAGGTGAAACTACAAAAAATAGCTAAAGGAAAGAAAGTTATATATATATATATATATATATATATATATATATATATATATATATATATATATATATATATATATCTGTGCGGGAAGGAAATCAAGAGACAAAAAGAAAGTTAATAATTCAACTCATACTAGCCTCAAATGGGAAAGTCAGAGGAAGCTAAAAGACAATGCTTAAGTTCTGTACGAAATCTGTGAGCTTTGAGCAATTTTATAGGGAATGGTAATGTATTCCACAGAGATAAAGCGAAAAAGTGTAGCGATTGCTTACCATAGTTGGTGCGAACTAAGGGTAAAATGAAGTTAATATCTTCAGCAAATCTAGTATTGTTAGTATTAGTAAGGGATGTCTTCGGTATGATGGTTACTGGAATATCATTGTTTAATGCCCTAAAAAAATATGGCCAGGTTATATTTAACAAGGTCAGTCACATTCAAAATATTATGTGCATGTAACAGCCGAGTTGCGCTAATGCTACGAGGTGAAAATTGGTGAAGTGGACTATGAGGTTATGCCAGACGGCATTCGTATTCACAGCAGCGTCACGCACGACCTTGTGGGGTTGACGTGGTGCCTCTTAAGAGTTTTTACGCAAGCTGACGAACTTTCTTATTTTGTTGTTTTTTTTACCATGGGTAGTTTCAGTTATTACTTTCGTTTGTTATCATCATCAAGTCGATACTTTTTATGAGGGGGGTATGAACACGTATACTAGTTTATCTTTTTTGATGTGACCGCTTGTCACAGGCTAACAAATGTTATCGCATAGCGCAGAACGCGCCTGCATGTACCGGAAGTGTCTGGAATATTAGCGATGGTTCCGTTGGCTGTCTGTCACCGAACCTTGTGCAACCTGATTGCAAGTATGCGCGGGGCGAATAGTGTAGAACTTTGTGGAAGACCCGTGCGTCCCAACGATTACTCTGGAACAATCGACGACTGATGTTTTATAGCCGATGTGCTTCACCCGCTCATCAGATTTTCGATGATCGCGGACCGTTTCCGCTGCTTTTGTTGAGTTTTGAGTCTAGCCTGTTTTTGTGAGCACAGTTTCGCCCAATAAAGTTGGTTTCGCCCTTCACAGTTTGCTTGCTCTGCGCATGACCGTCACAACCACGTGACAATATGAGAATAAATTTTATGCTCCATTAACTTGGTACAGACACTGGTGCGGTAAATTGGACGGTAATTGCGTCACGATGACGACAATATTTTGGGCACTAGAATTATCTTAATATTTTGCAGTTTTCCTGCATAACTCCAGATGACAACGACTGCGGAAAAATATACCACAAAATTACACTAGAGATTTGCGCAGTGTTCGTAAGCATTTTGGAAATAATTCCATCGATGATGGCTGAGGAAGTTAATATGAGGAATTATATTAGCTTGGTGATACCGTATGCCTCCAGTGTCTGGCATGGTTGAGTGGTTGAGGTAAGGACAGTCTGGAGGTCAGTGTTAGGCTCAGAAGCGAACACGAAAGCGAACACAGGGTACTTCAAATGTACTTCAGATATTTTATGGTCAGGAACACGGTTTTTGCAGTCATCATATAATAATATTGGTTTACTTTTATTTGGGTTATATATTTCCAAGATTGTTTTGTATTGTTTTGCAGTATGTTGCGGAGTGTTGTAGAGTAAAAGCTTCGTTTGCCTGTTGCAGCCAAAGACGCAAACATCTTTTCAGTAGCGTAATATTTACCCAGGCAGAAGCATTACATAAATATGTGCATTTGCACTATAAGCTTTATTTTTATTTAGTCATTTTAATGTGTTGTTGCAACCTAGAGACGAAGGTCGTTCGGTTAAGGTGATAGTTGGTATGTAAATCTAAGTGAGTTCAGTCATTTTATGTTGAAAAAGCATCCATTTGGTGTCTATAGTGCACTTCGGGAAATCTGTAA
Source organism: Dermacentor albipictus (assembly GCF_038994185.2). Lineage (NCBI taxonomy): Eukaryota > Metazoa > Arthropoda > Arachnida > Ixodida > Ixodidae > Dermacentor > Dermacentor albipictus. The sequence goes on from NW_027225701.1 coordinate 14,610, forward strand.
TGTACCAGCTTAAAACTCAATTAGTGCATTGTTTATATTGATGTAATGACCTTTATCGTACAGTGTCTCTGTGTGTGTTTTTTTTTTTTTTTGCTCTGAGGTAGTTGCCAGAATATTTCGGCATGCAGTGCTAAGGGATCACTTATTTCTAGTAAATGTGTTACAGAAGAAACACTGTAGGAATGCGATGTTAAGATAAGGTCACCCATGTTAGACAATCGTTCGTTTATTTTTCGTGTTGGGCTAGATACTAGCTACGTCAAACGAAACATGAGACATGCATTAGGAAATGAGATTCAATGTTATTAGGCAGCGTTAAGGCAGGTTTGGCCTATGATATATCCTGAAAGTTACAGTCGCCTAAGGGAAATAGTTTCGCCTGACTAAAGGACACCGTAGCAGTTTGCTGTGCCTCGAGGATGTGGATAGCGAAGAAAGCAACTGCATTGACGGGTCGATAGTATACCGATAAGAATAAGCATGTATGAAGGACTTCAATATGCGAGTAAAATTTCTAAAAATGAAGTGATATCAACAATGTAGCGACGAAGGCTTCGATGGGCACCTATTACAACACCTGCTCCGCGTTTTCCTACACGATCACGCCAAAAAATGTCAATATTAGGGAGGAATGAATAGGGCTCTGCATTATCGAAGGTGCAATGCAGTCACATTTCTGTTAATACAAGAAGCCTAAAATGAGAAGAATTGATGAGTCTACAGAGTGCTTCGAGTTTGGGCAGCAAGTTGTAGCGTAGGCGCCATGAGGTACATTGACCGTTAGATGGTCGAGGATGCAATATCCAAAACACTGGTTAGATTTCGGAGAGACAATTCTTTCCTGACCCAGAACCTAACACTCACGTTAGCTTCTCTGTGTGACACATCTTGATGAATTTATGAAGTGTCCCTTTGTCTTGTGTTTGGATGTTTCCACAGGAAGGCCGGCCACCTTTTCGTGATAATAATCATATCGAGTCAAATCACAGTCCTGGTACTATTCTTTGGAACACTGCTAGCAGAGACTAATATGGAAAATATTCGCAACACCAGCATGCCAGACTATCAGGAACAAGATGATCCTGCTATATGCCCTAATTTATGCAGAATGGGAAAATATGAACCACTTGACAAATTCTCCTGCTATGGTATTATCCGCAAAGCAGGACAATGCAATTGCTGTGACCATTGCATGCCTCTTATGGGTCGTAGGTTTCATTTTTTTTTTAATTTTGTAACAATGGCAATGATTCGCACGTCTGTGTTCCTATCGACTGCCCTGTGTTCTTGCGATTTTATTATTGTGACAGTCCTAGCAATTCACCTGATATTTCATTCTCGGCGAGCAACAGAGAATCCAAAACATTCAGAGAGTGATCTTTCGCTCGCTGGTACATATTTCTAAAATAATGCAGACAAAAGTACGACACAAGAAAATGAGACAGGCCAGAGTACCGCGTGAGTATTCAGGCGAGATTACAGCGGCCGAACGAAACCATCGCAATGTTTCTCGAATACATGTGCAGGCTTTTGCTACGCGCGGATCCACCCATGCAAGAAGAAAAGAAGTTCAGGAACTTCATGCGCAGTGTCAAGCAAGAGTTATTCGGTGGCCTAGTACACAACCCACCGAAGCCACTGCAGAGTTTCTCGCGGAAGCCATATCAAGGTAAAGGCACTGCAGCAGCGAACAAGGCAGTACAACAGCGACATGCCGACTCTATCACGTGATGCTCTCGCTATACCTTTGGACAATACGGACGCCTTGCGGGAGCTCATTATGCTTGTTGTTTGAGAAGAGCTCCAAATGTTTCAGGTGGCTCCTGCAACGGTACAGCGACCTGCTCTGGCTGAGGTCGTCCGGGAGGAAATCAGACAGGCAGTCCAAGTCCCAGACCGAAGCGAGACACCATAGCATGAGGTGCAGCATCCGCAACCTCTCATGTCGTATGCAGAAACGGTGCGAAGCTCGTTGTGCCTGATTTTTCAGGATGTGAGCGACGTCCCGAACTTTCATGGCGTGCGTCCCGTTGAACAAGCAACTGGCAACTTCAGGCCTCCGCGCTCGCCATTGATGGCTGAAACACGACCATCCCGCAAGAGCGACGTATGGCGCACTGCAGACCGGAAGCCCTTGTGTTCTTTATTGCAGTGAAGCCGATAACCTCTAGAGGGCGTGTCCTTACCGCCGAACTTGGCTCCGTGGATTTTCACTGAATGCGCCGTGGCCGTGCAATGGTGGCCTCCACTGGAGATCGAAGTCTACCTTTCAGACGCCAGGACCTCGTTTTTCCCAATATTCCGTGACCCCATGTAACCGTCACACAACAGAAAGAGGTCTTCCTGCCCCCTATTCACGCGGAGCGCTACAAAGGATTTTTCACCCAGCCGCGCCTGCCGTGAAAACTTAGTCCTGCGAGTGCGGAGGTGAGGCTGCTGGCTTTGCAAATGCTGAAGATCCTCCACTATGACGTGATTGAGACGCGGAGAAAGCAGTGTAGTTCGGTGTCTGTATCTGGCGACGTACGAGTTACCATAGATGACCATGACGTCACGGCCTTAATCGACATGGGTGCAGACACGCCTGTTATGAGCCAGAATCTCGCACGTATACTGAACAAAATTTCGACTCAATGGACCAGAGCTCAGATTAGTACTGCAGGCGGGCACCTCATAACTCCAAAAGGCTTGTGTACAGCACGAGTCAACATTCGGGGCTTCAAGCACATCGGTAACTTCGCCATTCCTCCTGAATGTTTAAAGGACCTTATACTAGGCATGAATTTCCTTTGGGCGAATGGTGCCATCATTGATCTGCAAAAGTCCAGAGCCAGATTCGCTACTACGCAAGCCATAGTCAACAGCATTGACAGCGACCGTGACATTGCACTTCGGGTAGCTGACGATCACGTCACGTTGTCACGCAAGATCAGTGTGTTACCCTTGTCTGAAGCTACATGGATGACAACGCCTAAGGAATTGCTGAGGAAAAAAGCCCCCTGCTTCATGAGTGCCACATTTGTGCAGTCAAAGGGCTCCTTCAGTTAAGAAACAAACGTTTCGCCGTTTTGCTAACAAACACTAGCAATGAGAATGGCATGTACCGCGAGTAAGGGCAATCGCATTTCTTCGAGAAATCATTATTTTTAATGACACTGCCCCATTGTAAATCGCAACGACTCAGAAATTTGAGTTACCCTCCCTAAAGGAACAGATTCACGTTAATGATGCTCTGCCAGACCATCAGAAAGACCGTCTGAATCTCGTCAATGAATTCGGATGGTTTTTCAACGACACCCACAGTATGGCGCACGTCCATCAGAAAGCACCGCATTACTACGGACGAGTCCACACGTCCTGTTCGTCAGCGTCCTTTCAGACTGTCTCTTGTGGAAAGGAAACCGATCAACCATCACGTGAGAGAGATGCTCGAAGTCGACGTGAGCCAGCCACCCACAAGGCCGTGGGCCTCCCCTACAGTGTTAGTCACAAAGAATGACAACAGACTATGCTTCTGTGTAGATTACAGCAAGTTTAACGATGTCACCAAGTGCGAAGTTTATCCATTGGCACTCATCGGTGACGCATTGGACCGTCTACAACGAGCCAATTTTTTTCTTCCTTGTATCCTAAATCCGGTTATTGGCAAATCGAAGTCGATGAACAGGATCATAAAAAACAGCGTTTGTGACACCTGACAGCCTTTATGAGTTCAATGTTGTCCCCTTTCGGCCTACGTTCCCCACCAGCAACCTTTCAGTGGATGATGGATACCGAGCTTGCTGAAAAGAAATGGCAAACCTACCTTGTATACTTGGACGACGTCGTCATGTTCACGAGCACATTTGACGAACATCTCGCATGACTCGAGAGTGTCCTCGCTGTGATCCGTACTGCCGGCCTCACCATCAAGCCTGAAAAATGCTACTTCGCGTTCGAAGAGCTCAAATTTCTTGGCCATGTCGTTGATCCTAAAGGTGTCCGACCAGACCCCGACAAGTTAGTTGCTGTAGCCGAGTTTTTACTACCCACAGACAAGAAGGCTGTCCAACGCTTCCTTAGTTTGTGTGCATATTATATACTCTTCGTCGCGGAATGCTCAAGCATTGCTGAGCTGCTGACACGGTTACACGCAACGATTTGCCATTCATTTGCGCGGAGGAGCAGCAGTAGTCTTTCAATGAATTGCGCAAGCGTTTGCAAGAGGCCACAGTACTTGCTCAGGTTGACGAAGACGCTGACGCTAAAACCCCAGCAATGCGGGTTTCGGCGCAGCTCTTGTGCAGCGGCAAGTTGGTGCAGAATTTACCATTGCTTATGCAAGCCGCAGTCTCACCAAGGCTGCGAAAAACTGCTCAACCACTGAAAAAAAATGCATAGCGGTTGTGTGGGCAGTTAGAAAATTCCAACTCTCTTGTACGGTAGACCTTTCAAGGCTGTCAGCGATAACCTGCGCTTACAAGAGCACGACATTACCGTTGTCTACCGATCTTGAAGGATGCACAGTGATGCGCACTGTCACGAGAACCACTCGCTACGACGGCATCGGACCCTGACCGCGAGTTGCCATTTGTCGGCTTTATCGACACCATAAAAATGGCTGAGCACCAGTGCACGGACTCCGAGCTGCTGCCGCTGATCGAGTAGCATCAAAAAGTTGAAGGTTTTTTACTCCGCATGCTCGTGCGCGGCTTATCTATGTACCATTTGCATAACAACGTCATTTACAGGAAAACTGCGGAACCGGTCCAAATACTTACCTTCTTGTCATGCCATCGGCGCTGCGCCAACACATTTTGCTAGCCTGCCATGATGAGCTATGCGCGGGACAATTGAGATTCGCTAAGACATTAGCAAAGATAAGGCAGAAGTATAACTGAGCCCGGCTTTTTCTTCTGTGCAACGGTATGTGAAGGCCTGCCGCGATTGTCAGCACCGCAAGAAACCTCCAGTTAAACCGGCTGGCTTTCACCACCATGTGGACCCTCCGCAAGCACCATTCCAACAAATAGGAATGGATCTACATGGGCCTTTTCCAGGAAACTCTTCGCGCAACAGATGGACAGTCGTCGCTGTCGACTACTTAACCCGGTACGCCGAAGCCGAAGCTCTTCCGCAAGCAAACTCGTATAATGTCATCTGTACGCCACAACGTCCTACGACATGTTGCGCCGTCTGTTCTCATCATCGATCGTGGTACAGCATTTACAGCCGAACTTATGCGGGACGTTCTCCAGCTGACGCATAGCTCTCACCGCAAGAGCACTGCGTATCACTCTCAAACCTATGGATTAACGGAACATCTGAGCAGAACGCTGGCTCATATGCTCTCCGTGTATGTCGACATAGAGAACAAAATGTGGGACGAGTTTTTACCCTATATGGCCTTCGCGTATAACACTGCTGTACACGAGACTACACGGCTTACACCTTTCCAACTTGTATACGGGCACCACATCACGTTACCACTTGATGTCATGCTACTTCTGACTGACCATAACCCGACCAGCGAACATGTGGAAGAGTCCGTAAAAAGAGCCGAGGAAGCACGCCCGTTTGCTCAGCATCGTATTCGGTGCCGACACCATACCAACAGCCTTCGATACAACCAGAGTCGACTCGATCTCCATTACAATACTTGTGGCAGCATGTCAGTCTGGAAGCCAATCCGTCACCGTGGATTCTCGGAAAAGTTGCTCCGCTGGTGTTTTGGAGCCTAGAAGGTTACACGCCGCCTCAGTGAGGTGACCTACGAAGTCATCCCCTGCAAGTCTGACGCCGGTTTGCTCCGTCGTCATCCTCGCGCTGAAATTGTTCATGTAGTGCGCATGAAACTATACTATGTGCGTACGCAAACACGAGACGCGCCTGAGGAACTCCATTTCTCGTCATTGCTGAAATGACTTTCTGACGCGACCACGACGATCGCTTTTCGCATTGGGGGCAATTGACACAATGATGTGGGGCTCCCACACCACGGGACGGCGCACACCAAGGTCGGCGCCACGAAATGGGATGAAGCGCGTAAGCTGCATGCTCTTCTTCTGGCCCGCCTTAAGGAGAAACGTTTATTTTGCAAGACCCCATCTTCAGTCTACGTTAAATATCCATTTGCCGTCATCGAGGATGGTATTGCAGCAATGGTTGCTGCAGACGCCTAGAAAAGCTTAAACTTATGCAACGCCTACAAATAGATTCCATTGGACAAAGCACCGAACACCTCACGACGATCAGCACCAACAATTGGATCTTTTGATTGAACTTCTTACATTTTGGAATGTCATCTGCACCAGCCATTATCCATCACAGTATGAAGGAGGATTAGAATGGAAAATATTGACTGAATATCATCATAATCATATTAATCATCATCGCCATCAGCGTAGTCACGCCCACTGCAGGGCAAAGGCCTCTCCCATACTTCTCCAACTACCCCGGTCATTCTCAAACTACCCCGGTCATCCGCCCACCTAACTTTCTGCCGCCCCCTGCTACGCTTCCCTTCCCTTGGAATCCAGTCCGTAAAGCTTAATGACCATCGGTTATCTTCCCTCCTCATTACATGTCCGGCCCATGCCCATTTCTTTCTCTTTCTACCCGCGTTTGTTCCCTCATCTACTCTGCTCTTTTCTTATCCCTTAACGTTACACCCATCATGCTTCTTTCCATAGCTCGTTGCGTCGTCCTGAATTTCAGCAGAACGTTTTCGTAAGCCTCCAGGTTTCTGCCCCATGCGTGAGTACTGGTAACACTCAGCTGTTATACACTTTTCTTTGAGGGATAGTGGCAGCCTGCTGTTCATGATTTCAGAATGCCTGCAAACGCACGCGAGCCCATTCTTATTCTTCTGGTTATTTCAGTCTCATGATGCGGATCCGTGGTCATTACCTGCCCTACGTAGATGCATTCCCTTACCCCTTCCAGTGCCTTGCTGCCTATCGTAAACTGCTGTTCCCTTCCGAGACTGTTAAACATTATTTTAGTTTTCTGCAGATTAATCTTCAGACCCACCCTTCTGCTTTACCTCTCCAGGTCAGTGAGCATGCATTGTAATTGGTCTCCTGAGTTACTAAGCAAGGCAATATTATCAGCGAGTCGCAAGTTGCTAAGGTATTCTCAATCCACTTTTATCCCCAAATTTTCCCACTCCAGGTCTCTGAATACCTCCTGCAAACATGCCGTGAATAGTATTGGAGAGATCGTATCGCCCTGTCTGACGCCTTTCTTTATCGGGATTTTGTTGCTTTCTTTGTGGAGGACTACGGTGGCTGTGGAGCCGCTATAGATATCTCCCAGTATTTTTACACATGGCTCAAATACACCCTGATTCCGTAATGCCTTCATGACAGCTGAGGTTTCGACTGAATCAAATGCTTTTTCGTAATCAATGACGGCTATATATAAGGGTTAGTTATATTCCGCACATTTCTCTAGCACCTGAGTGATAGTGTGAATATGGTCTATGGTTCAGTAGTCTTTACGGAAACCTGCCTGGTCGTTTGCGTGACAGAAGTCTAAGGTATTTCTGATTTTATTTGCGATTACCTTAGCAAGTACTTTGTAGGCAACGGAGAGTAAGCTGCTTTGTCTATAAATTTTCAAGTCTTTGGTGTCCCCTTTCTTAAGGATTAGGATTACGTTAGCGTTCTTCCAAGATTCCGGTATGTTCGAGTTCATGAGACATTGTGTGCATTGGGTGGCCAGTCTCTCTAGGACACTGTTCCCACCATCCTTCAACAAATCTGTTGTAACCTTATCCTCCCCGGCTTCCTTCCCCTTTTTCATAGCTCCGAACGCGTTCTTTACCTCTTGAGGCGTTACTTGTGCGTTTTCAAGTTCTTTTAGATTATTCTCTCTCACCTTATCGTCGTGGGTGTTACTGGTACTGTATAAATCTCTTTAGAACTCCTCAGCCACTTGAACTATCTCATCCATATTGTTATCGATATTGCCGGCTTTGTCTCTTAACGCATATATCTGATTCTTGCCTATTCTTAGTTTCTTCTTCACTGCTTTTAGGCTTCCTCCGTTCCTGAGAGCCTGTGCTATTCTATTCATATTCTACTTGCTTATGTCAGCTGTCATACGCTTGTTGATTCACTTAGAAAGTTCTGCCAGTTCTATTCTAGCTGTAGGGTTAGAGCCTTTCATACATTGGTTTTTCTTAATCAGATCTTTCGTCTCATGCGATAGCTTACTGGTCTCCTGTCTAACGGCGTTACCACCGACTTCTATTGCGCACTCCTTCATGATGCCCATAAGATTGTCGTTCATTGCTTCAACACTAAGGTCCTCTTCCTTGGTTAAAGCCGATTACCTGTTCTGTAGCTTGATCTGGAATTCCTCTACTTTCCCTCTTACCCCTAACTCATTGATTGGCTTCTTATGTACCATAGTTTGTACAGCTTCTTCCGTTCCCTCCTAAAGTCAAGGATAATTCGAGTTCTTACTATCCTATGGTCACTGCAGCGCACCTTGCCGAGCATGTCTATATCTTGTATGATGCCAGGGTTCGTGCAGAGTATGAAGTCGATTTCATTTCTTGTCTCGCCATTCGGGCTCCTCCACGTCCACTTTCGGCTAAACCGCTTGCGGAAAAGGGTATTCATTATCCGCTTATTATTCTGTTCTGCAAACACTGTTAATAAGTCTCCCCTGCTCTTCCTAGAGCCTATGCCCTATTCCCCAACTGACTTGTCTCCAGCCTGCTTCTTGCCTACCCTGGCATTGAAGTCGCCCATCAGTATAGTGTATTTTGTTTTGACTTTACCCATCGCCTATTCCACGTCTTGATAAAAGCTTTCGACTTCCTGGTCATCATGACTGCATGATGACCAGGAAAGTATTTACAAAAAGTACCTACAAAGTATTTACTAAGGTAATCGCAAATAGAATCAAGAACACCTTAGACTTCTGTCAACGAAAGGACCAGGTGTGCCATTCCGTAAAGGCTACTCAACAATAGACCATATTTACACTGTAATGAAGAAAGGAAGAGAATGACATACCGATAATAATCAAGAGCAGAGGGCACGAGACCGGCTCTCGAACACCACCATCTTGTTCTCCGTGCTCACTGTTCTGAGCTACCGCCCGTTTGTTGGACTCGCCCAATAAACTTCCTTACATTTGGTGGATCGTGCTGGGTACGCGCACAGCCCACATCGCCGGCACCCTAGAACTCTGATCCCGCACGTAGCATTCAACCATGCAAGCTGACGCAGCCCAACAGTCGCCACCTCTCCCGGCCGCCGTTTGTCCCGGCCCGGTTCGCCAGCGAGACCCCCCGGTTTTTTTCGGGTACAGAAGATCAGGATGTCGAGGACGTGCTGTCGTCCTACGAAAAAGTTAGTTGGCCCAACAAGTAGAATGGCGCTGCTAAGTTGAGTACCGCGAACTTTTATTTGGCTGGCGTGGCGAAGCTGTGGTATACGAACCACAAATCGGAATTTGAGAACTGGTCTGCTTTCAAGGAGAAAATATCTGCCGTTTTCGGTCGCCCTAGCGTGCAGAAGTTACGCGCCGAGCAACGGCTACGCACACGGGCACAGGAACCGGATGAAACGTTTACCGCCTATATTGAGGACGTAATCAATCTCTGCAGGCGCACCGATGCCTCAATGAGCGAAAGTGCCAAAATACAGCATATTATTAAGGGCGTCGACGACGCTATCTTTCAGATGCTTCTTGCGAAGGCTCCTGGCAACTGTGTCTTAAGTTGTAACTGTGTACCACAGCTATGACGAGTTGAGAAGGCAGCGGGCTCTCACCCGACGTTCATCTCAGACGTACAATCAACCGCTCGCTGCACTGGACATCATGTCTGACCACTCATACCTTATCGCACAAATGAAAGAATTTGTGCGGGAGGAGGTGGCCCGTCAGTTGTTTCGCCTGCCATTTTGTGAGCGTCAGGAGCACAACAGCAGCAACTGCAGCGATAAATGCCGTTGGCTCCCGTGCTTCGACACGTCATTCAAGAGCAGATTTACGCGGCCATTCCGGTGCCCATTCTGCAGCAACCTGTCGCTGCGCCTCTTCGTTACGCCGAGGTAGTCAAGCGGCAGCAGCTTCAACAGCCCTCACCACCCCATGGTGTGTCGTTTGCTGCAGCCCCGATTCAGCCGTCCGTGACATGGGCTGCTCCTATCCCCGCAAATCCCTGGTGAGCGCCCGACAACCTGCCGATCTGTTTTGCATGCGGTGGCCCTGGTCATATCGCCCGACTCTGCCGACGTCGCGCGCCAGCATACTCAGACGCCCGTTCGCAAAACTACATGGATCATCCCCGCTCTCGTTATGAAGGTCCGGGTCCCCAAACAAGCACGTTTTCACGTGGCTATCCGCAACCCACGTCTCGTCGCTCACCTTCACCCCGTTGTCGATCCTTGTCGCCCATGCGTCGTCGACCAGCCCCTGAAAATGAGGGAAACTAGACCCGCAGTTCGTGAGGCGTGAACTGCGCTGTCGAAATGCTCAAGGCCCCGAACTTTGCCGTCGAATATTGTCGAAGTTTTCGTAGAAGGCACCCGTGCTTATGCTCTTGGCGATACCGGTGCTGCCGTTTCTTTTATAGACGCCACACTTTGCCGCAAGCTTCGGAAGGTTACCACGCCTCTTGAGATGATGCCCTTGCGTACAGCGAATGGGGACCCTGTTCGGCCTATAGCTGCCTGCACTGCTCGACTTATTATAGCTAAAGAACACTACATTGTTGAGTTTATCGTCCCTTCATCCTGCTTGCACATCATACTTGGCTTGGACTTTCTAAAGTATATTCACGCCGCTATTGATTGTGCCAGATCCGAACTTGAGCTCTTTCCGTTGTGTGACCAGTCCTACAACCCCAATCATCAAGCCGCACGCAAAATAGTCGTCACAGAAGACACAGAAATTCCGCCTACAGCAGCTGTTTTGCTCCCCGTGTTCTGCAACAGCATATGTTATGAAGCAGCATTCTTTGAACCATCACGCCTTCTTCTAAGTCAGAAGCCAATTCTTTTGCCTTATACGAACCTCTCCATTTCGAATGGAACAAGCACTCTCTGCCTCACAAATCCTCTTCCATATCCCATCAGACTGCTTAAATGTGAATCTCTTGGATGCGTGCAACCCATTGATATCGGCCGCATTTTTTCCGTGCAGCAAGATTCAGCTCGACGCGACCTCGACGTCATCAGTGATCTTACTCCTTCTGATGTACCAGCTGCCGACCTATTCGATTCGTCCATCGCACACGGACTGTCACCATTTGAACGCTCTGTTCTTCTCCAGCAGCTCTACCAGTTCGGCGACTCTTTCGATGTTGCCCAACATGCACTTGGCCGACCTTCTACCATTGTTCACAACATCGACACCAGCTCCAACTCGCCAGTGCGACAACGCAATTAGCGCGTCTCCACCACCGAACGTCGAGGTATTAGCGACCAGGTTGACAATATGCTTAAACGTGATGTTATTCGCACTTCACAAAGTCCGTGGGCATCCCCTGTGGTTCTCGTAAAAGAAAGGGAGGATCGATTCGCTTCTGCGTGGATTAACGGCGCCTAAACAACGTCACTCGAGAAGACGTGTACCCTTTACCCAGAATTGACGATGCACTTGATTGCCTACAAGGTGCCGAGTTTTTTTCGTCGTTAGATTTGCGTCCGGGTATTGGCAGGTGCCTTTAGCAGAAGCCGACCGTTCAAAGACAGCCTACGTCACGCCTGACGGTCTATATGAATTCAATGTCATGCCCTTCGGCCTCTGCAATGCCCCTGCCACCTTAGAACGCATGATGGACTCGGCTCCGCGGGGTTTGAAGGGGCACAAGTGTTTCTGCTATCTCCACGACATTGTTGTCTTTGCGCCAGATTTCCCAACCCATCTCGAACGCCTCAACCATATGCTGACCTGTCTGAAGACCACTCAGCTGCAGCTAAATCTCAAGAAGTGCCATTTTGCTGCGCGAAAACTTCCAATTCTTGGTCACGTCGTATCAAAGGATGGTGTGCTTCCGGACCCAGCTAAACTACGTGCCGTGACTGACTTCCCCAAACGGACGACTCTAAAGCAGTTACGAAGCTTCATAGGGTTATGCTCCTACTTTCGTTGGTTTGTGCCCAACTTCGCCTTTATAATTGCGCCTTTGACCCAACTTCTAAGCAGCGCCTCCAATATCTCGTCATGGTCTTCTGAGTGTAACCAAGCCTTCTCCACCCTTCACCGTCTCCTGACGTCACCACCTACACTGCACCACTACGATCCTACGGCTGCAACTCAGGTGCACACAGACGCCAGCGGTGTCGGCCTCGGTGCTGTTCTTGCGCAACGAAAGCCTGGGTTCGCAGAGTATGTCGTCGCATACACCAGCAGAACGCCCACCAAGGCTGTGTCAAACTATAGCGTCACCGTAAAAGATGTTTGGTAATAGTCCGGGTGCTTGTCAAGTTCCGCCCTTACTTATATGGCCGCACCTTTGATGTAGTTACGGACCATCATGGATTATGTTGCTTGTCTTCGTTGAAGGATCCGTCAAGTCCCTTGCCCGCTGGGCTCTTCGACTTCAAGAGTTTGACATCCGCGTTATTTATCGTTCCGGACGCAAGCATGCCGATGCTGATGCACTGTCGCGGCCACCACAATCCACCGATACTGCGTCCATATCTACTATAGACCAGCCATTGTCAGCTCTTGACGTGGCCACCATCTACTCTGCACAGCTACACGATCCTTGGATCGCTTCACTTCTTGACGTTTTATCCGAGGCACCCACTCTTTCGACCACTCGAACACTGCGACGCCAAGCTTTGCACTTCAGCATCCGTGATGGCCTCTTGTACCGGCTCAACTACTCGCCAGATGGTAGGAAGTACCTCCTAGTTATCCCCCGAATGCTGCGCTCTACAATCTGCGCTTCCTGTCACTAAGAACCGCAGTGTGCTCACGGCGGTGTCTTCAAAACCTACGAACGCTTACGGAAAAGGTACTACTGACGCGGAATGTTTCGCTTTGTCCGCAAGTTCATTTGCGGCTGCCACGAGTGTCAGCGACAAAAAAAAAAAGAAACATCGCATCTTGCCACAGGTTCATTGCAGCCCGTTCCATGCCCAGACCACCCATTCGACCACGTCGGAATTAACCTTTATGGGCATTTACCTTTGACCACGGCGGGAAACTGATGGGTTATCATTGCTGTCGACCACCTTACACGATACGCCGAAACCGCTGCTCTTCCCACGGCGACAGCACAGGACGTCGCCTCTTTCATCCTCAAGCGTTTTGTGCTTCGACACGGTCCTCTTCGCCAACTCCTCAGTGACCGCGGCCGCGTGTTTTTCTCCGATGTAATTCAAGCACTTCTCCACCAGTGCAACATTGTACATCGGACGTGTACTGCCTACCACCCTCAGACGGACGGTCTCACTGAGTGGTTTAATCGGACTCGGGGCGATATGCTTGCGACGCATGTTGCATCTGATCAATAAAAGTGGGACCTGGTTCTTCCATTTGCGACATACGCGTATAACACCGCTACGCAATTGACAACTGGGTTTTCCCCCTTCTTCCTTTTGTACGGTCGCCAGCCGACGCACACTATGGACGCGTTGCTGCCATACGCACCAGATGCCTCAGAGTGCACGCCCGTGTCAGCAGCTGCCCGTTACACTGAAGATTGCCGACAGCTAGCCAAGCGCTTTACTGCAGTCGACCAAGAACGCCAGAAAAAGGCCCGCGATGATGATCCCTCTCCTGCCGCAACATTCGCTCCTGGAGCACTTGCGTGGCTACTTGTACCACCCTGCGCACCTGGCTTGTCGTCCATACTGCTCCCAAATTATCATGGTCCCTACCGCGTTGTCGAGCGTACTTCCCCCTAAACTATGTCATTGAACCTCTTACGCTGCAAGGCGACCATCGTCAATGTGGACGTGATGTTGTTCACTTAGACCGCCTCAAACTGTACTTCGACCCTCTTGTACCCACCTGTTAGATCGCCAGGATGGCCCCACTTTTCTCGACGGGGGCAATTGTAATGAAGAATGGAAGCGAATGACATACTGATCATCTTCAAGAGCGGAGGGCACGAGACCGGCACTCGAACACCACCATCTTGTTCGCCCTGATCACTGTTCCGAGCTGCCGCCCGTGTGTTGGACTCGCCCAATAAACTTCCTTACAGCACTATCAATCAGGTGATAGACAATTGTGCAGAATACAACCAACCCTTATATACAACAGCTTTCATTGATTACAAGGAAGCGTTTGATTCACTCGAAACCTCAGCACTCATGGTGGCCTTACGGAATCAGAGTGTAGATGAGGACTATGTAAAAATACTGAATGATATCTACAGCGGCTCGACAACCACCGTAGTCATCCATAAAGAGAGCAACAAAAACTCAATGAAAAATTGTGTCAGGCAGGGAGATTCGATCTCTCTATTGCTATTCACAGCATGTTTACAGAAAGTATACAGAGGCCTGGATTGGCAAGAATTGCTGATAAGAGTTAATGGAGAATACATGTGTAACTTGCGATTCGCTGATAATATACCCTTGCTTAGTAACTCAGGGGACCAATTGCAATGCACGCTCACTGACGTGGAGAGTCAAAGCAGAAGGCTGGGTGTAAAAATTAATCTGCAGAAAACTAAAAGCATGTTTAACAGTCTTGGTAAAGAACAGCAGTTTACGATAGGTAGCAAGGCGCTGGGAGTGGTAAAGGAATACATCTAGTTAGGACACGCAGTGACCGCGGATCCGGATCACTTTACTGAAATAATCAGAAGAATAGGAATGGGCTAGGGTGCATTTGGCAGGCATTTTGAGATCATGAACAGTAGGTTCACAATGAACCTCATTGTGTTTATCTATTTACACCAATTCTTTCCCAGATTTGCTGACGTGGCCCACCATCTTACGCGCCTTCTCCAGAAAGGTGGTCATGTTCGGCGAATTAGAGCCCGACCCTTCATTTCATGAACCCTCTTGCTTTATGCTCTACCATAGGGCCTGTAAAGACCTTTTGAAAAAATGAAAAAAAAGTATATAGGGTTCCTCTTGACTTCGCAGACTATTCTTTGCCACTTCAATCTCTCAGCACCATTAGATGTTCACACCTAGGCGAGGGAGTTGGCATCGGCGCTGTGCTTGTTCTGCGCATCGGCGAAAGTTATCACGTTATTTCCTACGATAGCCAATCCTTGAGTTGCTCTGAGCGCAATTATAGAGTGCCCGAACACGACAGCTTGTGGGTCACCGCGGCGCAACGGTACCATTATTTCTTTTACGGGCGCCCCTTCACGGTGGTCACGTATCATCATTCACTCTGCGGGCTCTTTTAGTTGCTCCCAAGATCCTGCGCATAAAAATACTAAGCGTTATTCACGATGATCAAACTTCTTGCCCTCCTGGCTCCACAAGAACACTCTAGCGTGTCCAAGAGCGCCTTTAGTGTCCCAAGATGCGTTACGACACCTAGCGGTACGTCGCCAGCTGCTTGGAATGCATCGGGAACAGCAACAAAAGTCTCTATTTTCTTGTTATATCCCATTATTCTCCTAGATATGCCTCCTCGCCCTATAATCAGCGATCGTAGGAGACAATTTAACGCTAACATTGTTGAACAGACCCTTCGTCCGTATTCAGCTGGGTTTCCACACTTGACCCCATTGCACCCGCAAACTAGTGGTCTGGTTTAACCTACAAGCATAACGCTTGCCAACACGGTACCTTTGTATGTTGATTGCGCAGGTAAGAACTGGGACAGTGTCGTGTCATTCATCACTTATGCTTTGAACACCATAAGACACGAGACCACCAGTTACTCGGCGTTTTCTTCCTTTTTTGTGCTCGCTACAGCTACACGCTCGACATCACGTTTTCATATTTTGTTCATGATAATCCGTCTATTACTAAGATCATCTGCCCATCAGAAGAAGCGCGACGCCTTACTCGACTACGCACCCTGTCTTCACAGGACCGGTCAAAGGTCCACTACGACAGCCTTCACATAATACATGTATATTTCGATCTTGGTGAGATTGTGCGGCTGTGGACGCTAATACGGAAGCCCCTTATCTGCTAGTTGTTGGCCAACTGTGTTCAGCCTTACTTCATACTCGCATATCTCAGGGAGGTCAACTATCGCATTGCGCGCCTTCTAAGCAGTGGGCAACACTCGGCCAAAACCTAAGTCACAGATGTTGCCTCCCTGAAGCCTTCTCTGCCACGAGCAACTGACTGACTTGCGCGGTCGGCTTCGTCTTCCAAAGGTGGTCATGTCACAAGGTCCCGTAACAGATGCCAGAAGGAGCGCGAGTGACTATGGACACGCAGAGTAAAGTAGGAACACGTTCTGGGGGCTGCCTATGTGGCGGTCTCGAACAACGCCAACTGTTCCGATTGAACTGATTTGCATATTTACGTATGCGCTTCGCGCCTAACAATATATTTAATTTCGTCATTGTAGAAGAACACATAACAGCTTCGCTGGTCGTGCTTCACAAAATGCAAGGAAATATATTTTTTTTCATCTACCGAAAAACACCGCATACGGACAAATCAGTGTTCGTGTGCCTATTATTCTATCAAATTATCTCTCTCATAGGCACGTCTCTTCCTCCGTCTCTATAAATTCATTCATTTTCGCATGAAACGAGCCAACGGCACCCGTATGGTTGTTTGGAGACGTCAGCCAACTTATATGAGTGGCACCTACACTCGGTCTTCAAAGAAACAGAGGCCGTATACTTCTTCTACGGCTTTTGCAAGCGAGAAAAATGACTGGGGCATCAGCTGAAGCTTAAGTTGGGACTAATGAAGCCTTAAGCATCGTGTAGTAAGCTACACTTGTGCTTCGCCGTTCGACTCGAGATAAATAACAGACACAGCGGTATTTACCATAGGGAGGGAGGTCTGCTGAAAAGTGGATTCCGTTATCACTGCGTACGCCTGGCTTCGTGCTGTCCTGGTGTCGTACTGAGTTGCACATCAATTTACTTGTCTGATTTCAAGGGTTACTCTTAAAAGATAGCAATCACGAAAAAATGAGAAAGATGGCGTCATTGAACGCGGGCATGTCGATTGAGAATACGGATTTTTTTGCTCAGGGAAATCTATTGACAATACGCATTTTCTTGGTCAGGGAAAGGACACAGACGTTGGTCGGCACCCTCAGCAACTACTGCATCTTCAACTGCACCACACTATAACACACAGATGCTGCTATGAGCAGCTCAGTAGGAAGCGAATTAACCTTCATATTGCATCTCGACTCAACACAAACTAAGCGGTGAAAGCCCAGCGCATACGAAGAGGCCAGCCCAGACCAGTCCTCGGCGTGCTTTGCATACGTCGCTAAACGATGTTAGGATGCAGGCAACGCGACCGAGCACCCTGTAGACATCGCAGACGATGTGGACATCGCTTTCAAGGTATGGGCGCCCACGCTGCGTACGCAGCAGCACCTGGTAGTGACATACTAGGTCCCAGTTTCACCTTGTCTGAGCTGGAATGTAAGATTGACATAAGAATGTGTTTTCTTGGTTTGTAACTGGAGTAGTAGGGCTATTGCGCTAGTAGGGCACTCTTGTTCTTGCAGCTTTCCTGTGATGTGTATTAGGTGCTGAGCTCCATAGTGCACGTTGCAGCATTTGTAAACTCCTAACACGCTCCTGCCACTTTTTATGCGCCTCCTATTTGTTAAACATGTACTGGGCCCGTGCCTCTGGCATCCACTGCTTTTTCACTGGGTTTGCTTGCTTAAGAGCACTACAATTAATAATAATAATAATAATAATACTTTATTGATGACTAGAGAAACATACAGTGCAAGAATCGGGCCTGCCAAAGCCACAGTGGGCTTGAACGGCAGTGCCTGGCAGACAGCGACAGAGCCATCAGTAAATCGTTATTAAACAATAGTGAAAAAAAAAACACACACACATACACTCACATGACAGGCTTCCAATCATGCATTCATGTGTCTAAGAGCCTTTCTAAGACCATATTTTGTTTTCACATCTTGTATGCTTTGAGGAAGTAGATTAAACATTGCTGGGACATAGTAGTTACGAAGTCTTCGACCATATCTCGTCTTACAGCGGGGTGTAATGTAAGGATTCTTTGGTCTCAGGGAACGGACAGGCACATAAGGAATTTTATATTGACTTAACCAAAAATGTTTTAAGATAACAGTTTCAAGCAGCAAAGAATTGAAATCAGGTAAAGACAACGTTTTGAACACATCAGATTTGGGGAGACATCATAAGCAACATGCTTCAGAATGCCACGAAGGACGGAGTTGACCCGGCTTACCAAATGTTGAGCGCCATGACCATATGTAGATATCCCATACCGGATTACACTGTAGCATAAGGCATGTACTACAATCTTTCGGACAGACAATGGCATGTAAAATTTTATGTTATACAAAACACAAGACACTGTGCGAAGTTTTTGACAAATATATGCGAAATGAGAGTTCCAGGATAAATCACTGTCAAAAAAGACGCCAAGGTATTTAATTGAACAAGCGTATTGCACAGGGGCACACGAACAGGGATTACAATGTGATGTGTGCAAATATAACGGGGAGGATAGGGTAACTTGCTTGACAGGGTTGTGGAAACAGATTAGTTGGGTTTTGGACGCATTTATATCGACTACATTATTCTGAAACCAGTCCATCACTCTTGTTGTTGCCATTTGTAAAGAAGAGATGGCGTCAGCGTAACTTCGAGCGTGTGAAACAAGGACAGTGTCATCAGCATACTGATATAATTTGACGTTCACAACATTAGATAAATCATTAAAATATAAGTTAAATAATAACGGACTTAAAATTGAACCCTGGGGGACGCCAGCTTTAATTTCGGTCAGGCTGCTACGAAATTTTCCAATA
The DNA here is from genome assembly GCF_038994185.2 of Dermacentor albipictus. Classification (NCBI taxonomy): domain Eukaryota; kingdom Metazoa; phylum Arthropoda; class Arachnida; order Ixodida; family Ixodidae; genus Dermacentor; species Dermacentor albipictus. The sequence goes on from NW_027225701.1 coordinate 33,498, forward strand.
GACACAAGTTGTTGCCTATGAGACAAGAAGTTTTTCAGAAGCCGCAAAAACGCACCCCGAAAGCCTAGCAAAGAAAGTTTGGTTAGCAGCATACTATGGCAGACGCTGTCAGACGCTTTGCGGACGTCTAGAAACAGTGCACAAGCAATCTGATTGTGTTCAAACGCAGAGTTTAGTGTATCGGAAAAATCTTCAAGCAGCAACTGCGTACCCCGATTCGGCACAAAACCATACTGTCTAGGAGATAACACGCCATGATTGCTTAAAGAGCTGCTCATTGTCTTGAGCAGATGTTTTTCCAATATCTGCCCAATGCATGAAAGGATAGAAATAGGCCGGTAGTTTTCAATATTGTTGCGTGCGCCACTTTTAAAAAGAGGAATGACCAGGGCATTCTTCAGAATATCGGGAATGATACCAGTGGTAATTATATTGTTTAAAATGAGTAGTAGCACATCTTTTATTGCTTCGAAAGTTCTGCGCAGCTCTAATATTGAAACACCATCAATTCCAGGAGATTTATTTAGTTTTAGACTGAAAAGGATTGATTTGAGGTCATGTTCCGAAAACATGGGAAGAAGGGCGGTTTCTGAAATACTAGTTTGCAATGTGCAAGTATCTGGATGAGGTCTCGCTACACCAGACACTTTTGAAAAAAATGAGTTAGAATCATTAGCGGTGGCAGTGCCATTTGAAGAAAAATGAGACATCAGATCAACATGGCGATTAGCGTTTACATCACCACCTCTAAGATTGTTAATTAGGGACCATGGTTTCCTGCTGTCACAACGAGCGTCCGTGAATTTTGCTCGTAAGTTATTGCGTTTTGCTAGACGTATCATAGCATTGACCTTATTTCGAAGCTCTTTGAACCGAAGCCGCAAAGCAGTACAATTAGGACTTCTCTTAGTTTGAACCCATAACAAGTCTTTTGCTTGTATTGCCGTGAGTATTTCTGTAGACATCCATTTTTGGTCCAATTTACGTTGTTTGATTTTACAGACCCGTGTAGCTGCAAGCCGGAAATCGGTGAATAGTGCTACAAAATTGTCATAGGCGTCGCCTGGAGGAACAGTCATCAAAAACTTATGCCAGTCGTGATTCATTACAAATTTTTCGAAAGCCAAGGGTTCAACAAATGATATTTGTTTGACTTCGTTTGGAGCGACCAAGTTGGTAGCGTCATCTGTTAGAGAGCAGCAGACCATGTAATGATCAGCAAGTTTCGTTGTAATAACGGCAGATTTGACACTTAAGTTATGTGCACGTATATTTATGTGATCTATGCAAGATGTGACAAGATGACCAGCAAGAAATTCTTCGCGTGTAGGTTCACAGATCGTGTTTTGCAAGCCCCATTTGGAAATCACGTCCAAATAATTGCCAACTGTCGTTGCTGAAGGGCGTAACGTATCAATGTTGACATCCCCAATTAGGCAAACATGGTCCAATGACGACATCGAGGCCAGGGCAGTATCAAGTTCATCCAGGAATATACGGCCGTTGCAACATGGTGGGCGATAAACCGCAAGCAGAATTAGTGACAAGGAAGGTGCGCAAAGACGCACTGCCACAATTTCAGCTTGGGAAAACGAGAAAGTCAGCTCAGTTGTTGCCCATGTGTCCCGGATGAAAACTGCCACGCCTCCTCCCCTTTTAATTGGCCTAGTGTATGAAAAAACTTGATATCCAATAATCTGATACTGATTGATGCAGGCGGACGGTATGTTAATCTCGGTAAGTACGATCGCATCGAAATAGGAGTTGAAAGGAGTAATTAAGGCCTGAAAATGGTCCCAATGTTTTCTAATACTACGAATGTTGACGTGAACAGCACGGAAGGCGCAACCATTAGGATTTGGGAAGAAACTAAGAACCTCGTTTAGATTAGTACATGTCTTGGAGGTAACTTTGTTCATGCTCATGCAATACTCTCGAGATCAGATGCCTTATTGATATGCAGAATAGGTGCATCTTCATCCCTCTTAGCCAGTATCCTGCCGTTTTTGGTCCAAACGAATTTAAATTTTGATTCTTTGCCTTTCTGCCTTGCCAGCCGATACAGTTCCCGTTGGGCACGCGAAAGATTATCGTTGAAGTAAAGCCGTGGAAAGGTACTGTCTTGAGCAAGGTCACGTAGGATTCCTCGTGCAGCGAGCCATTGCTGTTTGGCCGAAACAGTGTGCATTTGCACAAGGACTACAGGAATGGTATTGCTGCGCGCGGGAAGTCGGTGCACAGCAGAAACATCGGTAAGTTTGAATTCGGAAATGCTTAGCTTCGCCGCCAGTCCTGACAAGAAGGAAGGCAAATCCTCGTTGGGGTTATATTGCAGGCCATGAATCTCGAAATTGCAGCGTTGGCTGTATTGCTCTAATTCGCTAAGTTCAGAGCCAACCTTCTCAAGCAACTCAGCCTGGGCAGCAATCTTAGAGGAGAGTGTATCTACTTGCGTGCCAAGCTCGCCGACTGCTATCTGGTTCGCAGTTACTGTTGATGACACCGATTCATATTTAACAGCAAGGGAATCAAGCGACCCCTGTATCTGTAGAACAGTTTCTGCAGTTTTTTCTCCGATAGCTTTGAAGGTCAGTAGTTCTTCCACTCGACTAGCCAACATTTCAACAGTAGTCGTCAGCCGGTCCAGTTTATCGTTTACAGTCAAAAGTTGCTGTTCAAGTACTCCATCATCCGATTTATTACCCATTGAAGGTTGCTTGACGGTTTGCGTCTTGCATGCCGGGCATACCCAAGACCCACGTTTTGCTGCCGACATTTTCGAAAAAGTTGATTCAGCGACCGCCGAGCAATTTTTACCCAGGTGGAAAGCTTCATTACAAACAGAGCACGTCAGGAACTTATCGTCTCGCGGCAATGGCTCAACACAAGTGGTACAATCAGGCATTGTGGTGCAGTCGGCGGCAGAGAACAACTCAGAAAAAGAACGCGGGCAGGTGGTCGTTTCAACTCACCTGTCGACAGCAAAATAACAGATCAGTACATGGTACAGCCTTGCCGCCGACTGCGACGGGACTCAGCGAGACCAGTCCTTTTCTAGACGGTAGTCAGACTTGATTGGGCTGCCGAGACCAGGTGACCAAGGCGATGGGAGCGACGTAGGGCGACAGCGAATGAAGCCGATGCAGGTCCTTTGGTATCTTGATGCAAAAATCGGTGATCCAGGCAGCCAGCACGCGTCGATGCGTGTTTCCTGATAGCCGGATCGGTAGCTTTGAGTGCGTGCGCAACCGGGCAGCCTGTCGACAGCAAAATAACAGATCAGTACATGGTACAGCCTTGCCGCCGACTGCGACGGGACTCAGCGAGACCAGTCCTTTTGTAGACGGTAGTCAGACTTGATTGGGCTGCCGAGACCAGGTGACCAAGGCGATGGGAGCGACATAGGGCGACAGGGAATGAAGCCGATGCTGGTCCTTTGGTATCCTGATGCAAAAATCGGTGATCCAGGCAGCCAGCACGCGTCGATGCGTGTTTCCTGATAGCCGGATCGGTAGCTTTGAGTGCGTGCGCAACCGGGCAGCCTGTCGACAGCAAAATAACAGATCAGTACATGGTACAGCCTTGCCGCCGACTGAATTACAATCCTGTTTACCCTCTAGAGTGATATATATATATATATATATATATATATATATATATATATATATATATATATATATATATATATATATAATATGCGTGTATTGCCACGTAAGGTAGAGTTACACGCCGTGACAGCCGTGATCGACTAAGCGCCTATCCACATTGAGCCTAGCCAGCCATACGTTATCATCCTCCTTCACCTCTCTTGGATGCCCCCCATACTGTTGAGGTGCAAACGCACTACGCACGCAACATTCTCACATGGTCGTAAGCGCAGATGAAGACCACCGGTCATGTCCAACAGGCTGCTGCGAAATAAAGGGCTTTAAACGGGTGACATGCGAAAGTGCAGTTTTGCTGACCGTCGGCCTTTAGACGTGAGGCGTACTATGTTGTAGGTTAGTTCGCTTAGCAAAGCAATGAAGGGGGCTAGTTGGTGAACGTTCATGGTTATATTGCGCTCAGTTTTACACAGACGATGTTAAGGATGGACAGGACGTGGACGGACGTAGCGCTACGTCCGTCCACGTCGTGTCCTTCCTTAACATCGTCTGTGTAAAACTGAGCGTAATATAACCATGAATGTTAGTTCGCTTACACGATCAGTAATATTTCTACGGAACTGTTTTTACAATGACGAAGAGGCGAGTAGTGAGAATGCGACAACATTGATTAAAGGCTAGCGCGGGCTGTTGCCTCTTGGCCAAGTGCGGCGTATTGCCTTGTAGATATACATGTATATAGATTTTCGACTGCGTCTTCCTACGTAACATATCTGGTGGAGGTGGACGTCCCCTGCACCTCGTCATGGAGCTTCGCAGTGGACGGTACGTCGCGCCTTCCTTATTGGCTCCCGGCGACAACTCCACTCCGCCGGCTCCGACACCTGCTCCCATATCACTCCCCCCGCTCCCCGTGATCCTGGCGTATTCTCGGGCACAGATGGGGAAAATATCGATGGATGGATCAGCCTGTACGATCACGTCAGCCGAAATAACCGGTGGGACCCAACTATCATGCTCGCGAACGTAGTCATTTACTTCGATGGCACACCTCTAGTTTGGTTTCGGACGAATGAAGATGAGGTCACCAGTTGGGATTCGCTTAAAGAAAAGCTCCGAGACTTGATCGGCAACCCATACGGTCATCAACTTGCCGCACAGAAGGAGTGATCCGGCCGCGTGCAGACGTCAATGGAGTCCTATGTCACGTACATTCAGGACGTCTTGGCTCTGGGCCGCAAAGTTGACGCACACATGACTGAGTCCGTCAAGGTCTCCCACATCCTCAAAGGCACTGCTGACGACGCCGTCATCTTCCTCGTTTTCAACAACGTGGCCACGTTGGTGAAGTTATAAAAGAGTGCCGCCGCATGGAACTCGCTAAAAGCTGACGTATTGACCATCTGTTTGCCCGTCTGCCCAACCACCCAGCGAAATAAATTTGTGCCAACGCTTCTCGTCCCACAACACTGGCGATGTTACCTGCATCGTCCGGCATGAGATTGAGGCCACCTATCCGGCTACCTTCGACTCCAGTCACGGTTTCGCTGATCCAAGAAGTTGCCCACCAGGAACTCGCAAACATGGGTCTTCACGCCATGTGCTCAGCCCATCGCCCTGATAACCACCCGGCTTCATCGATTCCGCCCCGTCCGGCATCGTATTACCCACCACGTTTCCGCAACCCATCTGAATGGCGCACTGCTCGCGACAAACCCATTTGTTTTAAGTGCCGTCAAATCGGGCACATTTCTTGGCACTGTCGCAGTGACTGGAGATCCCCGATCCGGCCTACCTATACTGACTACTCCCGCCCTTCAGTTGGCCCTCCTCGTCCCTATGTCGCACCCTCCGATAATGCCACCACCAATTCTCCTGCGCCGAACCGCCCCCATTCTCGTTTGCCTTCGCCCCAATCACGACAATCTCACTCTCCCCAGCCCCGTCGCTCTTTTTCGCCTACTGCCTTCGGTCGCCATTCCCAGCCGGAAACGCAGCGCCTCGAGGCGACGCTGCATTGCTCCTTACGCCGCAAAATCCTCTATTTGACGTTGCGCACTCATCTGAACCTTCTTGACGTGCAAGTCGACGATGTTTCTGTATCTGCTCTCATAGACACTGGGGCGCATATGTCAGTAATGAGCGCTCACATTCGTGACCGACTGAAGAAAATAATCACGCCCGCCACGACGCCTGTTGTCCGTATCACCGATGGCGGAACAGCCCCTGTAATTGGTATGTGTGCCACATGCGTCTCCTTCGCCGATCGCTCCACTCTCCTGCTATTTACAGTCATCGCCAACTTTCCCCGCGACATCATCTTCGGCTTAGACTTCCTCTCCGCACATGCTGCTCTCATCGATTGTTCCGCCAGTACTCTCCGCCTTGACCTGCCCGATCTGGATCCCGATGAACCACACCCCAGTCGCCTCAGTTCTGTCGACTTCATTCGCTTGCTACCTTCAGTACTAACTTACGTTGCCTAAGTGTCATCCGCACCAGTGCCCGACGGTCACTAGGTCGCGGCTCCTATGCAAGGCGTCCTACACACACACGGGATCACAGTACGTCATACAGTTTTATCTATCACGGCGAATTGCGTCTGCCTGCCAGTGGTCAATTTTGGCATGACGACACAAGTGCTGCCACGCGGGATGTCTCTGGCCCAGCTTTGCTCATTCGAGGATCACTCAGTAGCATCTATTGCCGTAGAAGACAATTCAGCTGATCCTCGTCTACCATCGCAGTCGGAAACTTGTACCATCGCCGACTTACAGAAAATGATTGCGCCCGACATGCAGTCCCAGCCCGCTCATGAGCTCTACCGCGTTCTGTTTTCCTATCACTATATTTTTTACTTGAACTTTGGCCCAAGCTAGAGCTGGTAAACATTGCATTAATGCCGGTTATGCCCCTCCTATTCATCGCCGCCCGTATCGAGTGTCACCGGCTGAGCACCAAGTTATTCACGCAGAAATTCTCAAAATTCTTGCCAAGAACATTACTGAACCGTCATGTAGTCCGTGGGCGTCACTTGTTGTACTGACAAAAAAGAAGGATGGCTCATGGTGCTTTTGCGTGGATTATCGGCACCTTAACAGGGTTACTAAAAAGGACGCCTATCCCCTGCCTCGGATTGATGACGCCCTTAACTGCCTCCACGGTGCTCGCTACTTCTTCTCTATAGACCTTCGCTCCGACTACTGGCAGATTGCCGTGGACAATCTCGACCGCGAGAAGACTGCTTTTGTATCACCACACGGTCTTTATACATTCAAAGTGGTGCCGTTTGGTTTATGTAACGCTCCTGCCACTTTTGAACGCATGATGGGCTCTCTTCTTCACAGTTTCAAACGGTCCACGTGCCTGTGCTACTTGGACGCAGTTATAGTATTCTCCCCAACATTCGCTCCGCACCTCGAGTGCCTATCAATAGTCCTGGACGTTTTTAGTAGAGCCGGTCTGCAACTCAACGTATCGAAGTGCCAATTCGGCCGTCACCACATTACCATCCTTGGGCATATTGTCACGTTGTAGTGATGTTAAAGAACACAGTAGCAGTACTGTGAAAGACAAAACTAGCTTATATTGGGCGAACCTGTGCCCACAAAACAGGCTACACTTAAAGCGCAACGATAGCGGCGGACACAGTCGGCGATCGTCGAAAATCTGATCAGTGGGTCAAGCGCGTCGGCTTTTATAGATCAGTCGTGGAATGTTCCAGATTAACCGATGGGACCCGCGTGCCTTCCACAAAGTTCTGCACTATTCGGGTCGCGCATACATGCAATCAGATTACACAAGTTGTGGTGAAAGACAGTGGAGGGAACCATCGATAACATTCCAGGAACTTCCAGATAAAGATAAGTACACGTGTCATTACCCCCTCCTAAAAAGCATCGACCCGATGCTGCAAACAAATGAAAGTAAAAAATAAGCACTCGTAGCAAAGAAAACAACAAAATAAAGGAAGCTCGTTAGCGTCCGTAAAACGGTTTAAGACGCACCACGTGGACCACTTCAGGTCTGCGCAGCACCGCTGTGAATGCGAAATGCCGTCGGGCACGAACTCATAGTCCAGTGCGCCAATACGTCGGATGACCTTGTAGGGTCCGAAATAGCGTCGCAGTAGTTTCTCACTCAGTCCTCGTCGGCGTATCGGGGTCCATACCCAAACACGGTCGCTGGGCTGGTACTCGACGAAGCGTCGTCGGAGGTTGTAGTGTCGGCTGTCGGTACGCTGCTGGTTTTTGATCCGTAGGCGGGCGAGTTGCCGGGCTGCTTCGGCGCGCTGGAGATAGGTAGCGACGTCCAGATTCCCTTCGTCAGTGACGTGCGGAAGCATGGCGTCGAGCGTCGTCGTCGGGTTCCTGCCGTAAACCAACTTGAACGGCGTGATCTGTGTTGTTTCTCGCACCGCCGTGTTGTAAGCGAATGTTACGTAAGGCAGGAAGGCATCCCACATCTTGTGTTCGACGTCAACGTACATCGCTAGCATGTCGGCGAGGGTCTTATTCAGCCGCTCCATAAGACCATTCGTCTGCGGGTGGTTGGCCGTTGTCCTCCTGTGCCTTGTCTGACTGTAGCTCAGAATGGCTTGAGTGAGCTCCGCTGTAAAGGCCGTTCCTCTGTCGGCGATGAGGACTTATGGGGCGCCATGTCGCAGCAGGATGTTTTCGACAAAGAATTTCGCCACTTCAGCTGCGCTACTTTTCGGCAGTGCTTTAGTTTCAGCGAAGCGGGTGAGGTAGTCCATCGCCACGACGATCCATTTATTTCCGGTTGTTGACGTCGGAAAGGGTCCCAGCAAGTCCATCCCGATCTGCTGGAATGGTCGGCAAGGAGGCTCGATTGGCTGTAGTAATCCTGCCGGCCTTGTCGGCGGTGTCTTGCGTCGCTGACAGTCTCGGCATGTTCTGATATAACGGGCGACGTCAGCGGTCAGGTGCGGCCAATAATACTTTTCTTGTATCCTCGATAGTGTCCGGGAAAATCCTAGGTGTCCCGCGGTCGGATCGTCATGTAGGGCGTGCAATACTTCTGGACGAATTCCTGACGGGACAACAAGAAGGTAGTTGGCGCGGACTGGTGAAAAGTTCTTCTTCACGAGTAGATTGTTTTGAAGCCTGAAGGAAGATAATCCGCGCTTAAATGCCCTGGGGACAACGTCGGTGTGCCCTTGCAAATATTCGATGAGGCCTTTTAGCTCCGCGTCTGCCCGTTGCTGTGCAGCGAAATCTTCCGTGCTTGTCATTCCAAGGAAGGCGTCGTTATTCTCGTCGTCTTGCGGCGGCGGGTCAATGGGGGCGCATGATAGGCAATCGGCATCGGAGTGTTTTCGTCCGGACTTGTAGGTGACAGTGATGTCGTATTCTTTGTAGTCTGAGACTCCACCGCGCTAGTCGTCCTGAAGAATCCTTTATATTCGCTAGCCAACACAACGGGTGATGGTCACTGACGACTTTGAATGGCCTGCCATAAAGATAAGGGCGAAATTTAGATGTAGCCTAAACGATGGCGAGGCATTCCTTTTCGGTCGTAGAATAGTTGCCTTCCGCTTTTGACAGCGACCGGCTAGCGCAAGCTATAACCTGTTCGACTCCGTTTCTCCTCTGGACTAGAACGGCACCGAGGCCTAGGCTACTGGCGTCAGTGTGGATTTCGGTATCGGCGTCCTCGTCGAAGTGTGCAATTACCGGCGGCGACTGCATGCGTCTTTTGAAATGCCTTGGCCTGCGGCGTTTCCCACTTGAACGCGACATCACATTTGGTTATATGGGTTAGCGGCTCCGCGATGCGTGAGAAGTCCTTCACAAAGCGCCTATAGAATGGCACACATGCCAAGGAATCTGCGCAACGCCTTTTTGTCGGTTGGCTGCGGGAACTTTGCGATAGCAGCTGTCTTCTGTGGGTCGGGGCGTACTCCTGATTTGCTGATCACGTGGCCTAGGAACAAAAGCTCACCGTAAGCGAAACGATATACAGCGGTGGCGTAGAGGTAGAACACCCGCTTCGCGTGCTAGAGGTCTGTGGTTCGAATCCCGGTGCCGGCAATTATCCACCGGATTTAAAAATAAATCCGTGTGTTGATAAAATTGTACAAACAGGCCTGGAGTGTGGCCTGATCCCTCACCAGAGCAGGATTGGCCACCCTGGTGCAGTACTTGGCCACAACCTCCTGTATGAACACAACAATCAAACCCCGGCCCTCAGTTCCCAGCAGCTGCGCAGCAACTGACCACGGCGGCGGTCAGACCTGCGACGCAGCAGAGGGTGCTAAGAGTCACTGGCTCCGGACAGGCCGCCATTGGAATATGAACCTGGCAACGTTTTACGCTAGAACGTTATCTAGTGAAGTGAGTATAGCAATGCTATTGGAGGAATTAGAGGGCAGTAAATGGGATATAATAGGGCTCAGTGAAGTTAGGTGGCCAAACGAAGGATATACAGTGCTAAAAAGTGGGCACGTACAGTGCTACAGGGGCTTAGCGGAGAGACGAGAACTAGGAGTCGGATTCCTGATTATAAGGAAATAGCTGGTAACATACGAGAATTCTATAGCATTAACAAGAGGGTGGCAAGTCTTGCTGTGAAGTTTCATAAGAGGTACAAATTGAAGGTAGTACAAGTCTACGCCCCTACATGCAGTCATGATGAACAGGAAGTCGAAAGCTTCTATGAAGACGTGGAATCGGCGATGGGCAGAGTCAAAGGAAAATACACTATACTAATGGGCGACTTCAATGCCAAGGTAGGCAGCAAGCAGGCTGGAGACAAGGCAGTGGGGGAATATGGCATAGGCACTAGGAATAGCAGGGGAGCGTTATTAGTATAGTTTGCGGAATAGAATACTATGAGGATAATGAATACCTTCTTCCGCAAGCGGGATAGCCGAAAGTGGACGTGGAGGAGCCCGAACGGCGAGACTAGAAATGAAATAGACCTCATACTCTGCGCTAACCCTGGCATCATAAAAGATGTGGACGTGCTCGGCAAGGTGCGCTGCAGTGACCACAGGATGGTAAGAACTCGAATTAGCCTAGACCTGAGAAGGGAACGGAAGAAACTGGTACATAAGAAGCCGATCAATGAGTGAGCGGTAAGAGGGAAAATAGAGGAATTCCAGGTCAAGCTACAGAAAAGGTACTCGGCTTTAACTCAGGAAGAGGACCTTAGTGTTGAAGCAATGAACGACAATCTTGTGGGCATCATTAAGGAGTGTGCAATGGAAGTCGGTGGCAACTCCGTTAGGCAGGATACCAGTAAACTATCACAGGAGACGAAAGATCTGATCAAGAAACGTCAATGTATGAAAGCCTCTAACCCTACAGCTAGAATAGAACTGGCAGAACTTTCGAAGTTAATCAACAAGCGTAAGACAGCTGACATCAGGAAGTATAATATGGATAGAATTGAACATGCTCTCAAGAACGGTGGAAGCCTAAAAACAGTGAAGAAGAAACTAGGAATTGGCAAGAATCAGATGTATGCGTTTAGAAACAAAGCCGGCAATATCATAACTAATATGAATGAGATAGTTCAAGTGGCTGAGGAGTTCTATAGAGATTTATACAGTACCAATGGCACCCACGACAATAATGGAAGAGAAAATAGTCTAGAGGAATTCGAAATCCCAAAGGTAACGCCGGAAGAAGTAAAGAAAGCCTTAGGAGATATGCAAAGGGGGAAGGCAGCTGGGGAGGATCAGGTAACAGCAGATTTGTTGAAGGATGGTGGGCAGATTGTTCTAGAGAAACTGGCCACCCTGTATACACAATGTCTCATGACTTCGAGCGTACCGGAATCTTGGAAGAACGCTAACATAATCCTAATCCATAAAAAATAGGACGCCAAAGACTTGCAAAATTATAGACCGATCAGTTTACTGTCCGTTGCCTACAAAATATTCCCTAAGGTAATCGCAAATAGAATCAGGAACACCTTAGACTTCTGTCAAGCAAAGGACCAGGCAGGATTCCGTAAAGGCTACTCAACAATAGATCATATTCACACTATCAATCAGGTGATAGAGAAATGTGCGGAATGTAACCAACCCTTATATATAGCTTTCATTGACTACGAGAAAGCGTTTGATTTTGTCGAAACCTCAGCAGTCATGGAGGCATTACGGAATCAGGGTGTAGACGAGCGGCATGTAAAAATACTGAAAGATATCTATAGCGGCTCCACAGCCACCGTAGCACTCCATAAAGCAAGCAACGAAATCACAATAAAGAAAGGCGTTAGGCAGGGAGATATATCTTCAATGCTATTCACGGCGTGTGTACAGGAGGTTTTCAGAGACCTGGATCGGGAAGAATTGGGGGATAAAAGTTAATGAAGAATACCTTAGTAACTTGCGATTCGCTGATGATATTGCCTTGCTTAGTAACTCAGGGGACCAATTGCAATGCATGCTCACTGACCTGGAGAGGCGAAGCAGAAGAGTGGGTTTAAAAATTAATCTGCAGAAAACTAAAGTAATGTTTAACAGTCTCGGAAGAGAACAGCAATTTACAATAGGCAGCGAGGCACTGGAAGTAGTAAGAGAATACATCTACTTAGGGCAGGTAGTGACGGCAGATCCGGATCATGAGACAGAAATAATCTGAAGAATAAGAATGGGCTGGGGTGCGTTTGGCAGGCATTCTCAGATCATGAACAGCAGGTTGCCATTATCCCTCAAGAGGAAAGTGTATAATAGCTGCGTCTTACCAGTACTCACCTACGGGGCAGAAACCTGGAGGCTTACGAAAAGGGTTCTGCTCAAATTGAGGACGACGCAACGAGCTATGGAAAGAAGAATAATAGGTGTAACGTTAAGGGATAAGAAAGAGCAGATTCGGTGAGAGAAGAAACGCGAGGTAATGACATCTTAGTTGAAATCAAGAAAAAGAAATGGGCATGGGCAGGACATGTAATGAGGAGGGAGGATAACCGATGGTCATTAAGGGTTACGGACTGGATCCCAAGGGAAGGGAAGCGTAGCAGGGGGTGGCAGAAAGTTAGGTGGGCGGATGAGATTAAGAAGTTTGCAGGGACGGCATGGCCACAATTAGTACATGAGTGGGGTCTTTGGAGAAGTATGGGCGAGGCCGTTGCCCTGCAGTGGGCGTAACCAGGCTGATGATGATGATGATGTAAGTGAAACGGCACTTCTGCGGCTTCAGAGTGAGCCCTGATGACTTGATGGCCTCTAGTACTGTCGCAAGCCGCCTAAGGTAATCGTCGAAATTTTTGGCATAGAGGACGACGTCATCCAAGTAAACAAGACAGGTCTGCCACTTCAATCCTGCTAACACCGTGTCCATGACGCGCTGGAATGTTGCAGGCGCCGAGCAGAGTCCGAATGGCACGACCTTGAACTCGTAGAGACCGTCTGGCAAGATGGAGGTGGTCTTTTCGCGATCTCTCTCGTCGACTTCTATTTGCCAGTAGCCAGACCTGAGATCCATCGACGAGAAGTATTTTGCGTTGCAGAGCCGATCTAATGCGTCGTTTATCCGTGGTATGGGGTATACCTTATTTGTGATTTTGTTCAGTCGTTGATAATCGACGCAGAAACGTAAGGTTCCGTCCTTTTTCTTCACCAAGACAACAGGGAATGCCCACGGGCTTTTCGACGGCTGGATGATGTCGTCGCGCAGCATTACGTCGACTTGTCTTATAGCTTCACGTTCTCGCGGCGAAACTCGGTAAGGGCTCTGGCGGAGTGGTCGAGCGCTCTCCTCGGCTATTATGCGATGCTTTGCGACTGGTGTTTGTCCAATCCTCGATGACGCCGAAAAGCAGCCTTTGTACCATTGGAGCAGACTTCTGAGCTGCTGTTGCTTAATCACCGGGAGGCTTGGATTAATGTCGTAGTCTGGTTCGGGAACCATGGTCGTCGGGGTAGATGCGGCGGAATCAGAAAGGACAAACGCATTACTGGTTTCCAGAATTTCCTCGATATACGCGATCGTCGTGCCTTTGTTGATGCGCTTGAACTCCTGGCTGAAGTTTGTCAGCAACACTTCAGTTTTCCCTCACCGCAGTCGAGCGATCCCTCTTGCGCGCAAATTTCACGGTCTAGCAGTGGACTTTGGTTACCCTCGATGACGACTTCTACGTCGGCACGCGTTTTGGTGCCTACGGATATGACAATGCTGGAGCGAGGCGGGATGCTGACTTGACTTTCGAGCACACTTAAGGCATGGTGACTACTAGAGCTCTCCGCCTGTATCGCTCGATCTTCCGACAGCGTTATGGACTTTGACTTCAGGTCAATGATTGCGCCGCGTTGGTTCAGGAAGTCCATGTCGAGAATGACGTCTCGCGAACACTGTTGGGGGATAACGAAGGTGGCAGGGTAAGTCCGGTCATGAACGGTAATTCTTACCGTGCAGATACCAGTCGGCGTAATGAGGTGTCCTCCAGCGGTACGAATTTGGGGACCCTCCCATGCAGTCTTAACCTTCTTCAACTGGGTGGCGATGTGTCCACTCATTATGGAGTAATCGGCCCCTGTGTCAACTAAGGCAGTGACTGCGTGGCCGTCGAGAAGCGCGTCGAGCTCGATGCTTCTTTGTCTGGCGTTGCAGTTGGGTCTTCTTCATCTTTCATCAGTCATCTTTCGTCGGTGTAGTCTTGGCTTCCCGACTTCGGGACGGCGGCGTGTCGTCATTAGGTCGTCGAGATGGTTTCTCCATCGTCTTCGTCGGCGGCGTAGGATCTTCGTCAGTTCGACGAACAGCAACCGTACCTCCATCGGTTGCTGCTTTTAGTCTTCCGGATATGGACTCGCAGAGCGGCCCCGGGCTGGGCCGGTGCATGGTCGGCGCTGCGGCGACAGGTAGCAGCCTGGTGACGGCGAACGGGACGGTTGTCGAGGGCTCCATTGAGTAGCGGCGAGGTAGTCGGCGATCTCACGTGGGTGCTCTTCAAGCTGTGGACGCGGCGCGTTGACGGCGAACGCTCTCAGTCCCAAGTCGCAGTATAGGCATCGGCGATACACATGGCCGGCTTCTCCGCACTGATAGCAGAGCGGCCGGTGGTCTGGGGCTCGCCAAATGTCTGTCTTCCTCGGGTAGCTGCGCTGGGCGACGGGTGGGCGTGCTGGCGGCAGCGGCGGTGGCCGACGGAATTGCGTCGTTGCAGGGCCCTGGCGCGGTCGTGGAGGGGGACCTTGACGGCGGGCGACGGCGGCGTAGGTCATCGCTTCTGGCTGTGGCTGCGATGATTGTGGTTGTAACTCGGGAACTCCGATTGATCACTGAACTTCTTTGACAATTTCGGCGACTGTGGCCACTTGAGGTTGCGATGAAGGGAAGATCCTTTGAAGCTCCTCTCCTACGACTGCCCTGATAGTCTCGCGCAGGTCGTCGGTGGTCACTGACTGAACTCCGGCGTAGTTTGTCGAGCTCGTGCGGTGGTTGAATTGCCGGTTCCGCATTTCGAGTGTCTTCTCGATGCTGGTGGCCTCGCGAAGGAACTCTTCTACGGTCTTCGGTGGGCTTCGTATCATTGCGCCGAAAAGTTCTTCCTTCACACCACGCATGAGAAGGCGGACTTTCTTCTCCTCGGGCATATCCGGGTCCGCATGGCGGAACAGACGGTTCATTTCTTCCGTGAAGATGGCAACGTTCTCGTTAGGCAGCTGCACTCGGGCGTCCCGCATGGCTTCGGCCCTTTCCTTGCGCACGACGCTCGTAAAGTTGCGCAGGAAGCCGGTACGGAAGAAGTCCCATGTCGTCAAGGTCAACTCCCGGTTCTCAAACCACGTTCTGGTGGCATCTCCTAAGGCAAAGTATACATGCCGCAGCTTGTCGTCGGAGTCCCAGTTGTTAAAAGTAGCGATTCGTTCGTAGGTCTCCAGCCAGGATTCTGGGTCTTCAGTCGCTGCTCCATGGAAGGTGGGTGGGTCCCGAGGTTGTTGTAGGATAACGGGGGACGCTGGGGCAGCCATTGGGGTTGTTTTGACCACGATCTTCTTTGTCGACTCAGGTAGAAGTCTGTGCTCTGGGGGCGCTCCTTGCAGTCTGCGGCTAGCACGCTGGTCTTGGGCGATGTTAGTTTTGTCCTCAGGCTTCGGGCTTGGATCGCGGCTTTGCGGGGGCGTTGGGTGCATGCACGCACTAGCACCTCTACCAGATGTCACGTTGCAGTGACGTTAAAGAACACAGTAGCAGTACTGTGAAAGACAAAACTACCTTTTATTGGGCGAACCTGTGCCCACAAAAGAGGCTACACTTAAAGCGCAACGATAGCGGCGAACACAGCCGGCGATCGTCGAAAATCTGATCAGCGGGTCAAGCGCGTCGGCTTTTATAGATCAGTCGTGGAATGTTCCAGATTAACCGATGGGACCCACGTGCCCTCCACAAAGTTGTGCACTATTCGCGTCGCGCATACATGCAATCAGATTACACAAGTTGCGGTGAAAGACAGTGGAGGGAACCATCAATAACATTCCAGAAACTTCTTTTACATGCAGGAGCGTCCTGCGCTGCACGATAATATTTGTTAGGCGGCCAAACGTGGTCGCCCGATAAAGATAAGTACACGTGCCAATATCGTTGACGAAAACGGAGTGCAACCGGACCCAGGCAAGATCCATGCTGTTACGTACTACCCTGTTCCAAAGTGTGTCAGGGATATGGGCAGCTTCATCGGCCTTTGCTCACACTTCCGGCGTTTCCTGAAAATTTTCGCGGCCATAACTCGACCACTACCCAAGTTTTGAAAAAACAAACACCCCTTTCCAATGGGATGACAGCTAGGCCTCTGCTTTCTCGCTTCAAATCAACCTTCTTACAACTCCTCCCGTTCTGGTCCATTTCGATCCTTCTGCACCCACAGAAGTCCGTACTGACGCCAGCGGGTACAGAATTGGTGACGTGCTGGTCCAGCGCCAGCGTGGCAACGACCGTGTTTTCGCTTACGCCAGCAGGCCCCTCTCTCCCTCGGACGGCAACCATCCCATCACTGAGCGTGAGTGTCTGGCCCTAGTTTGGGCGGTTTCGAAGTTCTGCCCATACTTATGTGGCCAACCCTTTTCCGTTGTCACAGACAATTACGCGCTTTGCTGATTATGCTCACTGAAAGATCCTGCAGGAAGCCTTGGTCGCCCGGCCTTACGCTTCCGAGAGTATTCGTATACTGTTACCTGCAAATCTGGCCGACTACACAAGGACGACGCTGATACGATGCCGACAGTAATACCGCCAACGGCATTTTCTCTTCGGTAACATCACCGATGAGCAGTACCGAGACCTATCGTTGCGAGCACTCATCGAGCGTCTGCGCCCTACACCTACCGACGCATCCGTTCACCGATATGTCCTTTAGAGCGGCATTCTGTACCGAATGAACTTCCTTCTTGACGGATCTGATCTTCTTCTTGTCGTGCCAATACATCTGCGACAGACTGTGCTCTTTGAGAAGCATGACACACCTACTGCAGCTCATCTTGGGGTAACCCGCACGTACGAGTGCCTCCGCAGCCACTTCTATTGGCCTGGTCTCATTAGCTCCGTCCGACGCTATATTGGTGCCTGTGATCCTTGCCAGCATAGGCCGGGCAGGACGCACCTGCATGTATAGGAAGTTTCTAGAATGTTATCGATGCTTCTATCCGCTGCCTGTTGTCGTCAAACCTTGTGGCGACAACAGGAGAAAAGCAAGGTGGACACAATTCATAGTTATAATATGATGCGAGCCGCTTCTGACTGCCACAGACGACGAAATAATGTAATAATAGTGGTGACCTTGTCATAAAAACTATAGCGTGATGACTACCTGACGACCATGACAGGATAAGGCTGTATATATATATATATATATATATATATATATATATATATAATTTATTTATTTCGAAAATGACATACAAATACGAGCCTGCCCAAGCCAACAATGGGCTTGTGGGGCAGCGCTCGGCAGAATGGAGCAAGCCAGGGAGCGGCACAGTAAATCAATTATGTACAAGACTCAAAATAAAACTAAAGAAAGAAAGAAAGCAAGAAAGACAGGAAAGAAACCAATTTACACATACAAATAAAAATATAAGATTTAACTTCTTTCCGTGTGCTGGAAGATAAAACTTTGTCTGGCAGGTCATTTAACACATCAGGTACATAGAAGGCACGGACACGTTTGTCATGTCTTGTCCGTACTCTTGGTAAGGTAAAGCTGTCGCGTGTACGTAATGCTCTGGCGGGGACATACGGGAGGCAGAACTCATTGTTCCATATATACAAAAGGATTACCGGTTCTTTGAATAACAGCCAGAACGAGGGCATGTGCGAGCATGAAAAAAGGCTGGAATTGTTAGTAATGTGCACACCATACATCACCGCCCGGGGGACGAGGATTCTATGTAGATCAAGATGGCATGACTAATGTGGCCCGACGACTCTGGCATGTCGATGATATTGTGCGTAACACTGCAGATGACAAAGAGATAGAACGCTGGAGTGAATACATTGATACGATCAAGATGACGGGGTGACCACATAAGGCAGATGCTCGAATGATGCCAATCTTATGATAACAATTACATGGCGACCGAAAGGACAGAGCTGGAATGAAGACGTTAGTGTGGCCACTAGGGTATGATGGCTGTACGGCAACGGTGGTGTCTCCTGTAATGGCATGACAAAAATGAACGAGGAAGGTATAATAACGACAACTGTTTGACGCAGATGTACTACAATGCCTACACGTCGGTGAAATTGCTACAAAATGAGAATAGAACGACCACTAAAGCACTCCTGCTTACCTCGCCATACTCCCGACAGCATACACGCAGGTACCGCAGTTACAGCTCGGAACAGATGCTGGCGTGGCCGATCTGATCAGCAAGAAGCAGCGGGTTGGCCATATGGCACAGTAGAGCCTCTTTTGGTGGCTTTCTTTATGATAAAGTGTCTTTTGTATTAGTGAAGCAGGAAGAGCGAAATCAGGTGGCTGTAAACGAATCAGTTGTCAAGGTCCTTATGTCTGATATAGAACCTGCAGAATTCTTTCCTTTCTGTGCCACAGTGTCGTTGGTGTTGAGCGTGTGCACGTCTGGAGTTATATTTCATCATTTTAGTTTTTCCTCGGTTTCCTCAGTTATTGAGGGCTTGTTGCTGTTTAGTCCAATTAGGGTTGTTTTCGCGCTCTTTTATTTTGCTATTCAGCGGCATACCAGTGGTGCAAACTATTCCTATGTGGGTGACGAAGTACCAGTGTTCGATGCAAAGCGCTTGGAAAAAATATAATTGAAGTGTTTGAAAACGTCTATTACAAAAGTGCAACACTGGAAACACTCGTACTTTTTAGAGACTAATGACGGGAGGCACATGCTACATCATGCTAGCCGCCACTGTCTATGCAGTTCTCTCATTATGATGATAGCCGTCTTTTCGACGACCATGATTTTTTGTAAACTGGAGCATTGAAGTCCAGAGAAAGTTGCACGGGCGTCACATCTTCTGTGAAAGGCAGCGCACATAAGCCTGCGTGACCCTGATGTTATCGGTGAGGCGTTCTAGTTTTTTTTTTTATTGCGATAAAGGCTTGCCCTTAAGGCATATTTCTTGGAGCGTATAAGTGTATTACATGTGTGCTGTGAGGCCTGTGCAGTGTATGAATATAAGCAGTGTTTTGTGAAATCTGTTGTCATCTATCCAGCGGTCATAGCTGGTTGTCACACTGTAGCGGAGGCCGGCTTGCAGTAGGAGACGCGAGCGTTCCGATTGTAAACCCGTACATGTCCATATTAGGTGGTATGCATCTGATTCCACCAAAGCAACAGAGCAGTATGGACACGTAGCACCCAGTGGTAAATGCGACCAGTGCCACCTTAAGAGAACAGCCGGTGTAAGGGCCACCCCGGCCCGAAGCCTCCTAAGCACAACTTCCTCCGCCCTAGTAAGGTGAAGGGGGAGGGATCAGACACACGGTGGGATAAGAGCGCGTGTGTCCTGTCGGAGAACATTTTTACGGGCTGGCAGCCAGTTACGGGGTTGGGGTGGGAGGGGAATAGGTGGAGTATCAGGATAAGGAGGGCAGTGTGCCTGCTGGTCAGCAGCAATGTTGTGAGGGTTCGCTGAATGGCCTTGAATCCACTGTACCAAGTAGCTGTCTTACTATTCACACTGTGTATTCTAGTGTGTGCGTTCTAGTGATGCCTGGCGTTATCGACAGACCATCTGGGCGTGCGAAAACTGGTCGAGGGGACAGTACTTCAGCGCACACACTCCTACCGAGTGCCAATAGGAAATAAAGTGACGTCCCGAAGCACACCTTCGATTTGTTAGACGTTGGCCTTACATACAAGCGTCAAAACTTTTGTACACACCCACTAGTACGCATCAAAAAGAGCGATTTCTCAGTTCGTTTATGCGTCGATTACCATACACTTGAAGTATGCAAGGTATGTTGTATCTGAAGTATCTAAGTATACCTTATTTACCCTGCTCTATCCACAACGGGCATTACGGAATCAGGGTGTAGCCGAGCCATATGTAAAAATGCTGAGATATTTTTATAGCGGCTCTACAGCCACCATAGTCCTCCATAAAGGTGCAACAAAATCGAAATAAAGAAAGGCGTCAGGCACGGAGATACGATCTCTCCAATACTATTCACAGCGTCCTTACAGTAGGTATTCGGATACCTTGATTGGTAAGAACTGGGGATAAGGGTTAATGGAGAATACCATAGTAACTTGCGATTTGCTCATGATATTGCCTTGCTTAGTAACTCAGGGGGCCAACTGCAATGTGTGCTCACTGACCTGGAGAGGCAAAGCCGAAGGGTGGGTCTAAAAATTACACTGCACAAAACTAGAGTAGTGTTTACAGTCTCGGAAGAAAACAGCAGTTTACGATAGGTAGTGAGGCGCTGGAAGTGGTAAGGGAATACATCTACTTAGGACAGGTAGGGACTGCGGCAGTACAGGTAGCGACTGAAATATTCGGAAGAATAAGAATGGGCTGGGGTGCGTTTGACAAACATTCTCAGATTAGGAACAGCAGGTTGCCATTATCTCTCAAGAGAAAAGTATAACAGCTGTGTCTTTCCAGTACTCACGTACGGGGCAGAAACCTGGAGACTCACGAAAAGCGTTCTACATAAATTGAGGACGACGCAACGAGCTATGGAAAGAAGAGTGATAAGTGTAACGTTAAGGGATAAGAAAAGAAGAGATTGGTTGAGGGAACAAACGCGAGGTAATGACATCTTAGTTGAAATCAAGGAAAAGAAATGGGCATGGCCAGGATATGTAATGAGGATGGAAGATAACCGATGGTCATTAAGGGTTATGGATTCGATTCCAAGAGATGGGAAGCGTAGCAGGGGGTCACAGAAAGTTTGGTGGGCGGATGAGATTCAGAAGTTTGCAGGGACAACATGGCCACAATTTGTACATGACCGGGGTAGTAGGAAATGCATAGGAGAGGCCTAATGAGATGATGGTGATAATGTGATGAAAATGATGATGATGATGATGGTGGTGGTGGTGGGGGTGGTGCTGCACAACGTGGGTAGCGGCTGGCATCACTGGTTGAGGTGTGCCAGCCGTTCACCGCACTTGTGTGGAATGCAAGTCAGTTTGCGCGGCATGCTACACATTTCAGTCTGAGAAACAGGGGCGGAGCCAGGATTTTTTGACTGGGGGGTGGGGGTGGAGGGCACCCGTAACAACTGAGCTGCTTAGGGCGCACAGAGAGGCGGGTAACTTATGCGTTGTATTTTGACTGTGTTTAAAGGGGCTTAAGGCCCTCTCAACAAACCTGTGCAAACACCCTATTCTAGCATCGCATTAAAATATCAATTATAATTAGCCTATTAACGCAGCAGTGCTTCTGCTAAGAAAATGAAAATTTATACAGCACACGATAAATTGAATAGATGAAAAAGTATGAAATAAAAAGAATGCATACCAAGTAACGACAATATACGTCAGTCAACTAGATCGCAATATAGCTTGAAAAGCGTATATTTCAAACAGGAGAGAGAACTAACGTGTTTAAGCAATGTGCAGATGAATTTGAACTTTGGTAATGGCGCGCTAGATCACAAAAAAATATTAATACACCTTTGTGGCAGCGGCTGGTGATTCTAAACGTTGGAGATGCGAACAAGAATAACAAAACGGTATACGGGAAAATAATTAGAAGACATGGAAGACATCAGAGAACCGCAAAAAGATGGCACGCAAAAGCCATCTTATCATGAAGAAATTGCGGTCACTTAATAAGTCAAGGTGAAAATATTCATTGACCGCAACTTCTTCATCATCATATTACGTGGCCAGACGAAATTTTGTTGAACTCTTCACTATGAAAAGCCATTTTATTCAGGGTCATATTTGGCCATACAGTACAGCATGTTGCACAAACGCAAATAACAGCTCTCGAACTATGTACTATTTCCTACACAAGCTAGGCCACCAACGCGATCTCGCACAGCACCACATATGGAGTATCTTTCAAAGTCATGACAGGGGCAGAGGAAGGTTTTGCATAACCACAGATGACAACGCCTGCCCTGCGACAGTACAGGACAAAACAGCCGGAATTTACTGGATGTTCAAGCGATGTTCTGATACCGGCATAGACGCTGTCCTACGGCCGTACCGTACAAATTTCCCCGAAAAAGCATTGAAGTGTTACGATGGGCTCTCATTTGACCGGCATACTAGCGCAGACGCATACGTCGAGAACTGCGCGAAGCACCAAACATGTCGACAAAACGCTGAACATATACCTTATTGGCAAGAAATCGTTTGTCCGCAAGAACGACAAGGTAGCTGAGACGGTTATTTATCATCTTGCAACCAGGATAAGTCTTCAGTCTTCAAAGTATGAAAATGTGCGCTCGCAAGATGAAGACAATGCCGGTATCAGCATGGCGGTAACGCCTAGCTAGTGCTGCTCGTGAAAGGCTAGTTGATATTCTTCCGAGACAGTCACCAATAGCAGCAGTGTCCCTACGTTGCATTCCCTTTGTCTTCGGTGCGCTGAAAAAATTTCGTTGCAAGCTTGAGCGAAACGTCAACGCTTTTCATGTCGCATACAGATTGCTCGGCGAAAGTCTTGAGTGAACAGATGTGATTAAATTATGACTCCGCGGGTAGAGGGTGCAGAATCCGCAAAGTACATCATTGTTATCCGTGAACCGTCTGGTCAGCTCCATAACCAGGTAGTCCAAGACGGGTTGAAGTATTTGAATCTGAATGATCCCTTTGAATCTGTAGACACTTCTTCAACGGGCCGTCCTTTGCTCAATACATACTGTTCCAAATGAAGCGAAATGCCCGCCATTCTCTGCTTTTTCTCGTTCGAACACCGCATTCTCCTCAAAACTACTGCACGCTTAAGAAAGTAGGTCTTAGAAACCTTAACGCGTTAAGGACCAGCGTGACCACATGGTCACGTTAGTCTGCACAGTGGATTTCAATTATTTAAGATTAACAAAATGGCGCCAAAATCGCCTTTGACATGCCGATTGACAGATTAGAGTCCCCTTCATGGATACCAAGTGTCAGCAGCTGTTAGTCGTTTTGTGGGAGCCCCTCGCAGAGGCGGGAATAAGTGTTGCTATGCGAGTAGCGTCGCGATGCATCGCTCCAAAGGTTAAGTATTTTTTTTCACTACTTGCTTAAGCAATTGTTGGATATCGTTACCTCCATATCGCTCTTTGAATATGTGACCTTCGATGAGCCTTTGGGAAAGAATTATGTTTGATTTATCCATGAACGAGTACGTTATCTTGTGCGTTGCCATATGGTCACGCTGGGCCTTTAGGATACCGAACTTTTTATTTTTTTTAAAACTGCATTCTCATCTCTTGCATGGCTGCCGGCGCGTTCCCACAGTGGTTATTTGTTATTTTATTGTCTGAATAGGTAGATGTTGGAAGAAATAGTGAATATACTCGAAGAGGAAGATGACGTTGTGGCAGGGATTTATTAGGAGCTGCCAGATCTGGCAGCTCGATATAGGCTAGCACCTATTCGGATGAACACTCGGCCTATGAAGACTCAGACAGGCTCATTCACAATCTAAGTGGACGGCAGCTATGAGCCGGCGCTGAAGCTGTTTTCTCTGACGGACGCAGCATTGGAGGATGCGAGTCTGACCACAACGACCCCGCCGGGCAAAGTGACGGAACATCAGAGGTTTTTTCTGCTGCAGTTGATGCGGCCATTCCTGCGAAATTATCCACTGCTTCTAAGTGGACGAAGGGTGATCTCCAGAAAAGCCTTGGCATATTTCCCGACCCAAACTTTGCTGCTTACAGGGACTTTTCAGCTGTTGAGTTGTTCTAACTCTTTTTTGACGAAGCCATCGTGGAGCTGTTAGTCGAACAAACAAGAAACGTTATTTTGAATATGCCTGATCCAAAGGTTACCAAAGAAAAATTAGGATAAATTCTCTTGGAGTACTTGTTTTTTCCGGCTATAACTGCTTGCCAGAGAAAAAGTGCTATCGGGACAGCGGCACGGATATGTGCAACACGATGGCCTAGAATGCTATGCGAAGAAATCGCTTCATACAGATAATGTGATTTCTGCACGGAGCGAAATGCAAGCCTAACACTTAGTGACAATTTGGCAAAGTTGCGCCCATTGATGGCACCATTGAAAACAAGATTTCTGGAGCACTTTCAACCTGTGCGTCACCTGAGCAATGACGAAAGTATGATTGAGTATTATGGTCGCCATGACTGGAAACATTTCATACGCGGAAAGCCTATCCGCTTCGGGCGTAAAGAATGGCGGCTAAATGCCAAGAACGGATACCTTGTAAACCTCAAAGGGTATTAAGGCAAGCAGGAGATCTCGGAACATATCAAAAATGTGAAAAGAACTTCGCAAAAGCAGCGGCGCCACTTCTTCAAATGGGGGATGAACTCGCAGCAGAGACGCACAACCTTCCTTTCTTTTTCTCTTTTGATAATTTATTCACAACATGCAGCTACTCAGGCATCTCAAGGCACAGATCTACGAAGGCACGGGCACAGTGAAGCAGAACCGTGCTCACAAAGAATGCCCCATCGCTGGACCAGAACTCGTCAAGCGCCAACCTCGCAAGCACGAAGAGTCCTTGCTGAGCGACAGTGGGATAATTGTTGTCCGCTGGACGGACAATTCTGTAGTAACGATCGTAAGCACCATTCAAGGCGTAGAGCCAATGTCATCTGCAGACAGGTACTCTCGTGTTCAAAAGCATCGAATCAAGGAGGCCCGTCCAAACACTGTTGCTCAGTACAATACTTATGGAAGGTACGGACCAGATGGATGCAAATGTAGGGGCCTACAGGTTTGCAATCCGTGGCAAAAAGTGGTGGTGGCCAATTTTCACTTGACTTTGTGATGTATCTATCAGCAACACTTGGACGCTAATTCGTAGCACAGGGTTCAACGTCACGCACGTGGAATTCTGCAGGCAAATTGCAGAAAGCTACCTGATGCGATGGGACAATATGCCTAGAGGGCCTCGTCAACGCAGAATCCCAAAGACTGGTGATACCCCGTACCAGTCAGGACATGACCAAGTGGCCCACTTTGTTGCACCAATACCTAATGGCAAGAGGTGGAGGTGTGCATGAGGTTATTGCAACAACGCGGTGAACCCAAAACGTACAAAGTATGACGTCGGCATGTGTATTCCATGATTTAAACCATATCACATTAAATAAGTGCTCGACTATTCGGTATGTATGGTTTTTGTGGCGTTTCATGGCTTGAAATAAATGGTTTCCACTTCGCGTATTTTGCTGTTGCGTAAGGGCCCAGCGTGACCATTTGGTCACGGGCTATATTTCAAAAACTAATGAGCCAAGAGTAATAATTTTTTACATGTAAATTATTAGTATAAAGGTAAGTTAATATATTAGATTTATTTCAAGATAGCAAGAAAAAAAAGAAACCGGTCCCTAATGGGTTAAGGCTGCTCAGTAGCTTTGTAAATAGGCCTAAATGGAAGAGAGACGAGAAGTTTGTTTGCTGAAGCAGACCCCTGGCTCCCGCTGCCCACTTGCTTTTCGTAGCGATAAGGCGAGACATAGAGGGATAGCAGGAAAGCTTTTCATTCCAGCTGTTCAAGACGCTATCTGGCCGGCCCATCGTGTATCGCTGAGACGCTGCGGCTTTATCACTGGCAAAGACAACCTTTTTTGCACATATACGTAGAGAGAAGGAATTGCAGATCTACTCAGGAAAACGTAGTGGCGTTCTAAATGAGTAAAAAAAAAATCTTTCACTGGTTTGATCGCCTTGCAGACGTCCGAGATTACTATATGAGGCGGTGGTTCATGCAGTGGACGTACACTGCCTGTGATACTGTTGATTTGCACCGACGAGGATGGACAAGCGTCGTGAGAAGTGATGGTGAACAGAGTCGCTTAAAGCGGAATCAAAAACTGAATACTGAGAAGGATTTTCTTCGTCGTCGAGCGTGTCCCGATCGCCCATTATTAAGCCGAACACTCCGTTTGGACGCATTGTTGCTTGGCCTGCTTGCTTGTATTAAAAAAATTCGGCAATTGACTTCTTTTATGGCATCCTGAGGCAACACAAAGGTCCCGGGGCGTTGACCAGACGTTGGAGCCTCTTCCGGTGGCGAGACGGGCTGAGGTTTCTTGCCGGGCCACGAGAACTGCTTGCGAGCGAGCGCACGAACTGGCTGAATTGTTGGTGCCACCGCTGCAGTGAACAAAATGGCCAGAATGAGTCAGTGCAATGAGCGGTATGGCTGCGCCGCATCTCGAATGGGGCTCCCAGGGATGATCGTAGCTGAGGTGCTGTCGTCGCTCACTACTGAAGCTACTGCTAGATCTCAATACAGATAAGAGTATTTCATAGACGTTTACCAGAGGCAGCCAACCCAATTCAGCACCCGCCTTTACAAGTCAACGCAGCTTTGACGCCGACCATTTGCGGGTTGGTGTCAAAGAGTGACACCCTCTACCTGACGATGGCGAAGCGAACTAATGGATGAATGGGGCTGAAGCCGATGGCTAACAAAGAACAGCACCAACCTTGCATTCTCAGGTTGCTATACAGTTATATACTTCATAGCAACGGAGGCGGAGTTCGGCGGAACTGCATGATATAGGGGGAGGGATATTGCGGCCGATTCAGACGTTTGTTTTGGCGCGCGATGCAGTCATATTCCCTTGTGTAGTGGCCTGAGGAATGCGAAGGGATAGAAAGCGGAGAGCTTTCGTTCAGAGAGGCTGATGTTAACTCAGACGTTTAATACACTCCTGCATGGAGTGGGTTTCCGTACCTAGAGTCCGGCTATATACTGTAAATAAACCTTTTACCATGACAACAATCCTGAAATACAGCGCAACGGGACGGCCCAACCGAAAGGAAGACGAACGCAGGCGCCTGTCTGTTATGTCGTCCAGTTGCGCTGTATTTCAAGGTGGCCCTCATGTCAAAGCACCAACTACCCCGGAATTCACCTCTTTTAACCCCTTTTATAGCGAAGCTTTCTTTTCCTCTTCATTTGACATTCCAACTGCTGCTGTTGCTGTCTGGCACACAGCGTCATGGGGTGGTTCAAAGCATGTATATACGTGACAGGAACGCAGCAGAGAAGGCGACGGGAGTAACTCGCTTGGACCTTTGCACTGCGTCTAATGTGCACAATTCTCTCTGGAACGTCCTGGGCCTGGCCGCATTAGCCTCTTGACAACTTTAGTTATGGGTGACACCCCGGTAAAAGCATTTCAGAAACTGCAGCGCTTACCTTTCTTACTACCGTGCAAGTCCAGAGGGTAGACAGATAGAATGGTGGAGAGGAGGGGGAGAGGGAAGCAGAGATAAGATAGAAGAGACACACTCGTTAACGAGTGAGTAATAAGCCTTGCCACTCTGAGCTCGCAGTTCGCAGTCAACGGGAAAGGAAGGGGGATTGGAATAAGATGATGTGATAAGGCAAGAGAACGCTACTACTATAAACACGAGAAAGGTTGCTGGGAAATGGGATACATTCAAGTTCAAGGTATGGCACGGTGCGTTGCTGTTATATCGGTACGATTAGCCCCATTAAAATAAATATAGCTGGTAACTTCCGCAGGGCGTGCAGAAAATGTCCGCATTAGTTAAAGCCCACCTCAGGGAATAGCAACACGATGGGAGCGTCAGCACGTAAAATTAACAGTTCTGTGCCCGTCGCGGTAGCTTTGCGGCTATTTCATTGCTAGAGGTCACCGATTTGATGAGGACCGCGGCAACCGCATTTCGACGTGGGCGGAATAAAAAAAAACGCTTGTGCACTTATATTTAGAGACATGTTTAAGGACACCACGGTGTCAACATTATTTCGAAATAATTAACTCAACGCTCTCACAGGTTATAGAATATGACGCACAACAATGCCTCAAGCAAACACCTCTCCTTATGTGTTCTCTTTGCTACGCCGACAAACAGCAATGGGGAACACAAGGTAACGTTTATCATCAACTCAGTGCTCTCAACTTCCACTGAACGATGAAGAAATCAAGCATTCGCCGTCAACACCGCCGCTAATCGTCGTAAATCAAAGCAATCAGCACAGAAAACTTCGCCTTCATTGGTCCCCACAGTGCGTGGGATCTGCGTAATTTTTACTTCATTCCTACTACCAGACATACTCGTCGATGGGCTTGGTATATTCCTGGCGCAAATGCCACTTCGGGCCGCAACACTACGGAGTGCGTCAGCATTCGGAACGCTTGTCTTTATCGACAGGCAATTAGGTTTGTGGAAAGGATGCTTGACTGCAAGTTGTGGCGTCATGCAAGGCCCGGTGGCTCACAGGCTCCTTTTGAGAGTAGGCAGTGTTAAAAGGAAAGTTTTCTGTGAGAAAAGTTGCGGCTTAGAACGGGTCATGGCCTGTGAACCTGTTTGACCCAATTTCCGATTTTATGGCCAAAGTTATTACTTTTGATGCAAAAACATGCCGTTGCACGCAAGCAGGCCGAACGATGAAGACTTGTAGCCCATTCTTAAATCAATTTAAAACCGACGGCACTATATTTATGTTATTGCGACAGTTTGTGCTGTAATACTAGCGCCTACTCTATTGCCAGCGCGAAGGTGATTGCTTGTGACCAGACATTTTCTATAACAAGTTATTATGCTTGAACAAGGCTGCCTTTATAAGCGGAGATGCTCTCATACATCTGCCTCCAAATTACAAGACATCAAAATTGACATCTTCTTTCATAACGCCTGCCTTGGGCAGATTTTCGGCGCTCATGTGGCAGTAAGGAAAAGGTGGGACAGGCACAATTTACCAGAGGGTGGCTGCCGCGCCCCCCAGCCACCGCCGCTGCTGAGCAATGATGCTTCTACCTTTCAGACAGACATTAATCAATTTCTTGGTTCTCAAGAGCGCATATTGGGCTTTATACTTAAGAACCGCGAAAGTTTTTATAAAGCGTAAGCGGCCCCATGATTACAATAACCATGCCCGTATTCAGAATCGTTGGCGTTGTCCAACGCAATGCAAAATTTTTTTCAAAATTTTATGCTTGAAGATTTCGTATCGCACATTCAAGCATTAGAAAAAATCCTTGCATTTACAAAGATGAAAATATTATCAAATTTAGACTCAGATTTTATTGAAACCTTTACATTGAAACATTGAAAGCTTTACATTAAAGCTATGACTCACAGGCACACATTACTGTTATGAGCCTAGACACAGAAATGCCACAAAGAACAAGGGTGTAATGGAAACAAATGCATATGGTAAGAGTCATAATATTCCTAAATGTATGCGCCAAACGCTTTGCACCACACATGCGTACGGTAAAAACCAATGACTATGCTTACGAATGACCAAAATTGGGTCACCTTAGAGAAAAAATGCTTTACTGGACGCATTCAAAATACGGGCTATACTCGCGAGGCGAAAAAGCGATGCTGTTTAAATTATACATGCGACTATGCAGAACAAAGGCTTCGATGAACATTGACAACGTTTCACGACAATATGAACGCGAAGAGCTTGTTATTGCAAACGCTAACCTTATTACGGATTCGTTTATTAACGAAGCAAAGAGTTTTGGACAGCACGAAGTTAGAGACCTTCACGTCACACATTCAGTAACTTCACGTGGTGCATGAGCCTATTCTTAAGCATAGGCGTGAAGAAGTTTCCTAATGCATGCCAATATTTCGAACAAACGGATCAAGCCAGAAAATCACAATTGTCTCATTGCCTTCAGGCAAGACCTTTGCATCGCACAAGGCACCTATATTATCATGCATATTTTCCCGCAATAAATTGTACATTGACAGAGAGTACGTTACAAGACGTATTCAAAATCTAAAATTACGGACTTTATTATGGTGCTCAACAACTTGTCTAAGTATAGAAACAAAATTCAGGATACGCATGATAGTGTTTGAAACAAACGCTAAGACTCCAGAATACCAAATTTTCTCATGAGTATATGGCCGAAAAATTCGCAAGGCAAATGCCAAATTGAAATAATTAGCACATATTTATGCAACACAATGAGGGGAAGTATTAGCTCGCTTCACATGGGCATTCAAAAATATAAACTCTAGCTCAATTCGCTGGTCAAGAAATGTTAATAACACTTACCGAGATTTTCTTGTACGCACACAATTGGAAGTGAAGCCGTAAGTTCAGAAAGCACTCCATCTTTCATAATCGTATGGATGCTCATGCGAAAAATATACATCAAGGTCTCTATTACCAAAAAATAGTAGAAAATGACCAAACTCTTGCAGACTTCTATGTAAAAAAAATGAATTTTTTTGCAGTCACGAATGAATTACCATATGTATGTAATTACCTATGTAAAATTATAAATAATTTTTTGCAGTCACGAATAAATTTACCATATACATGAAACTGCTCGATACGCAGAATGAATCAAGGAGGAAACGTATTTGAGAGCATAAGCGCGAATAGTTTCACATCGCACATTTAAAGCTAACGCCAATAATTACTAAGAAATTATGCTAAACTATGAATGAAAGACATTTGAACAATGCATTCAAAAGTTGTTATATCACCTTCAATAACACATCACAAAATTCTTTATCAATATCATCTGTTATATCAACTTGGTATTAGCCTCAACACCAAGACCAATATTTTTGAAATATACGGAAGAATATGAAAAAAAGGCTCACCAACAGTTACAGTACATCCCAAAGCGCATTTTGAGCCCAGCAGTTTTTATGTGTAGAATTCGACATATACTGTCGCAGAGAATTTCATTCAGAAACAGATAATATAAGGCGGAGCAGGTATACCAGGTGTTGAGATCCGGGACTCCAACTTCTAAATCATAATGCAAGTTTGAGCAGTATCATTGACTCCTCTTTCAATGAATGCCCTTCAGATGACTCACATTATTCGCTCATTAATGTGTGACAATTTAGCAAATCTAAGAGAGCCAACAAATGTATCTAGAATATTGGACACAAAAACAAGTATACACGAAGCAGAGCTCGGTTCATCTATAAAATCGCAATACAGACAATACGAGCTGCAATTATTACGCTAGGTGTTGGCAAATGGGGCTTCGTGTAATAAATCACGATGCCAAGACAGAACAGAAGCACATTTTACTTCTCTTTTGATGAATGTCCCTTACGAGATCACGAGATTTATTCGTTCCTTGTAAAGTGAGGATTTCGCAAGAGTAACAGGGCGAACAACTATTTCTAGAATACGGGATACAAGAAGTTGCATGCACGTCGCAGGCTGTTTTTACTTAAAAAACTGCCACCCATAAACATTACAGACAATATAAGGCGGAAGATGTATAGGGGGTGTTGAGAGCAGGGGATCCAACTTCTAAATCATGCTGCAAGTCATAACGGCAGTGCGGTTGCTTCTTATGTTAATACTGGACCTACAGTATCTCCGATGAAAAGCGCTACGTGCGTAGAACACTTTAAATGATTCCCATAGTTTGTCACAAATCTCCGACGGAAGAACTACTCTCAACAACAATTAATACGTTCTGGAGAATTCTCCTTGGTCGTTAAGTACGGCAATAATGCTGCACTAGACACATTTCACCTCCCTCCCCAGGACACTTCTCTTCTTAGCCTTGACCTTATTCAAGCTATGGGCATTCACATTCAAGAATTTTCAGTCACTATTCAGCAAGTGTCAGGGATTCCAAATGAACCAAGCTTTCAGTCTTCATCTCTACAAAACAACATTTCAGCGCAATTCTCTCTTCCGTTCTCAGGACAACTGTAAATTTTGAAGAGTTTCATTCATGAGGTGCGCCTACGAGCTTCACTGTAACTAGTCTCAATGAAACTGAGTCGTTATCTTTTGTTCTCGGTGAGAAGGTATCCACCAGACATCAAACGCGTGTCTTTGTCGGAGTGACGCAGACATTCCTGGTGGTTCGGAAGACAACTTCCTTCGATTTTGCATCAATCTCCGAGAACCCAACAAAATGCATCGTGGTCAACGAGTTTCCACTACTGAGTACTGATCAAATGTTACATCGACTGGCTGATGCTGCTGTCTTCAGTAAGTTGGACTTACAGTTCGCATGTTGTAGGGTCTTCTTGTCTGAGAAATACCGTGAGTTTACTACATTTTTACTCATGGTGGTCTTCTTCGCTTCAAGCCTGCGTTATTCGGATTGACATCAGCCTCTTCCACGTTACGGCGGACCATGCCATGTGTTTTAAAAGACTGTACATTTACGTTATGCCACCTTCATGTTGTTCTTGTTTGTGGTCACACTCAACGTGACCGTGATAAAAACGTGCCAACTGCAGTGTCCAAAATAAGCCATGCAGGCATGCAGTTCCACCACAAGTGTGTATTCAGTGTCGCATAACTAATTTTACTAGGACATAATATTTCTGGAAACGGTAAGTCGCCGATAAATACCAAATCCAAGAGATTGTGGAGGCGCAGCAGCCAAATGAGAAAAATGGTCGGCATTCAGTTCTGGACCTCACGGGATAATATGCTGAATTTTTCCCACACTATGTTGATTTGACGGAACCACCAAGGAAATTTATAGGGCAAGGACTAAGTTTTGCTTGGGATTAGGATAACGAATAATGTTTTCAATCTATTAAGGAAGGGCTTGCTTCGCGTCAAGTGGCGCGCATGTTTTAACTGCATCTTCCTGTTGTAACAGTTGATGCTTCAGAAATTTGGGTACTGGCACCTAGCACATTAATTTCCGCAGAACGACGGTACTCCGTAGGCGAAAGAGAAGCATTGATATTGTTTTTTAACCTTTGAACATTGCCATGCTCATTTATGGGGCAGACATTTCACATTCCGAACTGATCACCAAGCTCTTGTTGCATTACTGTCTGCAAAAGGTTTTGCAAAGCGTCCATTAGGAATTTCAAGATGGATTGCAAGATTAGTGCGTTACGATTTTGGTTTTGAGTACTGCGATGTTGATTGAAATGTCATATCTGATGCGTTGTCGCACAATGCTGTTCCTCCTAAATCTGAACCAGCACTAGGTGAGGAAATTGTGTCTTTGGTTTGGGTATGCATCAGAAAGGAAGTTCCAGACAGCTACACTGGCTGATAAAGTTTGTAAAGCTCTAAGAGAAAGGAGAGTAAATGAATGGAGAAATTCCAGAGATGTGCCGCCTGGAAAACAGGCATATGCACCATTACAGTCACAGCTATCCTAAGGGGATAATCTTCTACGAGGAGAACATATTATAACCCTAGCTTCCTTGTGTCAGACATTCCAGCGATTTGCTCATAAGGGTCATTTGGTCATCGCCAAAGCAATACCTGAGACTTTGAGCCATGAAGTGGCAACCTCACATGGATAGACAAGTTGAGGAACTTGTGAACAAAATTCATTCATTATTATATTGTGCTTAGTGTTACACTGACATATTTAAGTGAATGACAGGACGTGGACGTACCTAGCACCAGCTACGAACTGTTCAATACTGTTAGAGAAGGCGCTTATATACAATGAGGTGTGGCGCGGGGGGAGACATAAACAGATGTGACAAGGTGACGACCTGTGATCATACTGTGGGCCCGGCATAGATCTTTCACTTGAACTGCTTCGCCCTGGCAAACTCGACCTCTGCTTCGATAAGCGCGATGGACGGAGTGCTTACGCACATCTCTTTTTCTTTAGCTATCGCAAGTGCCTCGCATATTTCTCGCTCTGTTTTCGATTTTTCTCGATTTTGATGTGCCAATGACTGCGGTGCTTTCTAGTAGCAGACAGCATTTGCAATGCTTGCAGTGCGCAGCCAAGTTGCTAGGTGCTGTCAGAAGCTGGCGCGTGTATTTGTGCTCCCGTAATCTATCATTTACACAAGGTCCAGTTTGCCCAATGTAAACAAACCCAGGGGGAAACCTGCAAATAGTTATTTTGCTCCACTTAACATGTGGAATAGCCTCTTCGACCTTGGGGAAAATAAACCATTCACAAAGCAGGTGCTCTTCAACGTGCGCCACAGTAGGCAAGTTGTGCGTTATTTAAAGTGGATTGTCATTCCATGTGCTGTGAAGTATCTTTATGCCTTTAGTCACATCCGAGGCTATCATGCATTCTCTCCTATATATATATATATATATATATATATATTTATATATATATATATATATATATATATATATATATATATATATATATATATAAGTAGTGAAGGATTTGGTGATTCCGTCGTATCAGAAAATGAACCGCTGTTTGCGTCTGCAAAATTGCCAGAAAGAGACAGGCATTACGCATTTCCTGTCTTTTCTTTACTACCCATAGAAAAATAGCCAAGTAGATGAATTGAACGGTGCACTGAAAACATTAATAAAGATTGCTTTCTTGGAACAAGGACCCCTTAGGTTTGCAGTCTTAGGATAATTAGCATTTCGCAGTTAGCATCATTTCCGACCACATTTGTCTCGCCAGTAATGCTGCTACATAGTCTTCAACCGCGGACTCAACTTGATGTCACACATGCCTACCATTAAGCCAGAATTTGCTTCTCCTAAATGGCGACAAGGAGTCCAAACACAAGTACAAAAACAGAAAATGTGAAAACGTGCGTAAACCATCGTCGCGCAACGAAATTCCATCAGTTTCGTTCAGGTAGTCTCGTTCGAGTACGTAACTCTAAGAAGTCTGGTCCTAAATATTAAGGTCCATGCAAGGCTTACCGCAAGATAACTCGAAATACTCTCCAGCTTGAAAATGACACGTGTTGAAGTAGTCGAAAACTGGTTAAATACACAGTGCAAATTGTTTTTCATGAAGGTTTAGATAAAAGCAGTTATTTCAATAACTGCTCATCTTTTGATGATAGTTTCCCACGTCGTCATCAAGTCCTTACTGGCCACTGCTTTCCCTGTAACATTCATTACATTACATCGTCCTGTTTCAAGCCGGCTCACGGGTTCTTACTCTGCAGAAGAATCTGCCGAGCTTCCATTCAACATTCCATCGCACAATACGACTTCTGAAGGAACTCAGCACACCGGCATACTTTCCAGCTCATCTAAAAGTAATATTGTCTTAGTCTTTCTAAAGAGCCAGTTCTCCATATGTTTACAGGTCCTAGACAACCCCCGGTACAGTTCAAGAATTATGTATCCAAATACCTCTACTGTCTTGGCTGACCATAGCAGGTACTAATTCTGCCTTCTCTGTATTTGTACATATGTTTCAACCCTCCAATTCCAATTCAGCTCTAATGCAAAAAAAAATCGTTCCTTATTACCCTCTTGGGAGAATACCGCCTATCAAAGGCGGGATTCACTAAATAATAGGTGACTTTGGCAAAGAGTAACAGGGCAAACACAATATTTCAAAAAAACAGGATACGAAAAAAGAGTATACATGTAGCAGGGATTTATTTACTCATAAAATAGCGAAACAGACAGTAAAAGGAGCAACAGGTACAGGAGGTGTTCAAGCAGGGGCTCCAACTTCTAAATCATGCTGCAAGTCAGAACAGTATCGTTGACTTGTCTTTCTATGAATATACTATACACACTTGCGAGACTCATTCTCTCTTCGATGAGTGAGAATCTGTAAAAAGAAACAATTGGGAACAAATGCTCTAGAATGCAGTGTACATGTAGGAGGGTTGTACTGACTAACAAAATTGCGAAACCGACTTTATTATGCGCGAGAGTTATAGGAGGTGTTGGACAGGGGCTACTACTTCTAAATCATGCTTCTACTTCTAAATCATGTCAGAACAGGACCATTGAATTTTCTTTCAACAAATATACAAGACAGGTTTGATACATTTTTCTCTACCACATGAGTGATAATTTGTAATAAGCAACAGGGGGGACAAATGTTTCAAGAATACAGCATAAAAAAGGTTGCATACACGTAGTAGGGTTGTACTTACAAATTGGCGAAACCAACATTAAAATGATTGAGCAGTATGGGATGTGATGAGCAGGAGCTCTTGCATTTAAATCATGGTGCAAGTCAGAACATAAAAAAAGGCTTCCCTTTGAAGATATATACTACAAACACTTGCGAAAGTAATTCGCTCGTAGATGAGTAAGAACTTGGAGAAAAGCAACAGGGGAACGCATGTTTTTTAGAATACAGTATAAAACGGTTGTATTCAAGAAGCACGGTGTTATTTACTTTAAAAATGGCTTTAAAAATTTAAAAAATACTTTAAAAAATGTTATAGGGCGTGAGAGGTATAGGAGTTGTTCAGACCATGGGCTCCGACACCTAATTTATGCCGCAATTCAGAACAGTACCATTGGCTTCTCTTTCAATGACTACACTACACAGGCTTGCGAGATTTGTTCGCTCCTGGATTAGTGAGAATTTGAAAAAGCAGGAGGGGAACAAATATTTCTAGAATACCTGATAAAAATGGTTGCATATGCGTACCAGGATTTTATTAATTTATGAAATCGCGAAACATGCACTATAAGGCATGAATGGTATAGGTGTTGCTGAGCAGGGCCCAGCTTTTAAATCATGCTGCAAGTCAGAACACTACCATTGAGTTCTCTTTCATTGAATATACTATACACACTTGCCAGACTTATTTCCTCTTCGATGAGTGAAAATTTGGAAAAAGTAACATTTGGAACAAATGTTTCTAGTATACAGGATTTAAAATTGCATACATGTAGAATGACTGTGTTTATTAACAAATTGGTGAAACAGACATTAGGAGGCACGAGACGTATTCCAGGTGTTCAGCAGCGTCTCCTAATTCTAAATCATGCTCCATGTCAGTACAGTACCATTGACCAGTACCAGTACCAGACCAGACCAGACCAGTACCAGTACCACGTACACTATAAGGCGGGAGAGGTACAGTCGCCCAAATCTTTACCTGGTGTGCGGGAGCGGCAACTTTTCCGTGCGTCAGCGCCGTTTGACGGGGCGAGGCTGGAAACAGTCTGAGGCTAAGCGCATGCGGACAAAGCGCGCTCAGCTGGGCCCATCCTCTACTAGGCTGTTTCCAGCCTCGCCGCGTCATATGGCGCTGACGCCCGGAAAAGTCGCCGCTCCCGCACACCAGTTAAAGATTTGGGCGACTGTACAAGAGGTGTTGAGAGCATGGGCTCCGACTTTTAAATTATGCAGCAAGTCAGAACACTACCTTTGAATGTTCTTTCAATGAGCATACTATACAGTCCTGCGAGATTTCTTTGCACTTAGATGACAGAGAAATTGGATAAGGTATAAGGGGGAACAAATGTTTTTTAATAGGGGATAAGAAATTTTGTGTACATGTAGCAGATTTGTATTTATTTACAAACTAGCGGGACAGAGTTTACAAGGCACAAGTGGTATGGGATGGCTTGACCAGGGGCCCCAACTTCTAAATAACAGTGCAAATCTGAAGAGTAACATTGACTTCTCTTTCAATGAATTAGCCATAGAGGTTTGCTACATTGGTTGCTTTTAAATCCATGAGAATTTGAAAATATAGTATCTGAGGGAATACATGTCTCTCAAATACCGGGTAGAAAGGATATGACATAGGTCCTTTAAATTGGCTCTGATTGGTCTTCCTAGGAAATTACAAAGAATCGTAACACTTAGCCACACAATATATGCAGACGACATCACGCTATGAATAAATGATGGCAGTGATGGATCGATTGAACAGATACGACAAGAAGCAGTTAAAACAGTCCATAAATACCTAGAAGGCACCGCACCAACATGCTCGACCTTAAAAACTGAGCTGTCGGTGTACAGACCAACCCTAAAGGGGCGACCCTCTCGAGAACCACAACGCACAAGCCTAGAAAGACACACAACCAATGACCCAAGATGGACAACCCATAACCTAAGTCGAGAAGAGAAGGGTGTTGGGAATGATCACGGAAGCCATGGGCACCAACGGAGAAAGTTTCTCAGACGATGCGAGTCATCACATGAATCACCAACAGTCACGAAGGAATTAAAGAAGCAAGCGTCACGAGAATCATCCATCTGTTCGTCATAAATCAGATCTCGTATGTTGCGGCCGTCCACAAATAGTGCGCCACCGAAAAGAAGAAGCTAGACTGCCTGATTAGGATTATATATATACAAGGGTGTGGACTCATGCTACGCGCGAGCACGGCGAAACTCCGAGAGCTGGGAGCGCAACACACTATCGGAGATAATCGAAGCGCAACCTATTGCTGAATACAAACGCCTGTCCAAGATCACTGTGAGCACACACATCCTAGGTAATTTAGGGATCTGCTAGCACACAAAACACGGAGAGACCCACCTCATGCACAACTCACTAGATGACAAGCTGTCCAGTGGCGACAGCTACAAACAAAATCATACAGAATCCGATGCTAATGCACACTACACTGTAAAAAAATTCCATCATTATACGGATGATTTCCGTCATTATACGGAAAACTGCAGAAACAAATAGGGAAAGTATGTCATATTTCAAAAATACGGTCAAATCTGCCGTTAATATACGGAATGGGCTCTCCGTTTTAAGGTTTACGGACATTTCACTGTAATCATATAAAGGCTATACACTGTTTTGGACGAAAGAGAGAAAATTCCGTATTTTTTTTTATGCGAACATCCGTATATTGTGAGAAAATTTAAGCTGTCTGAATGAGCGCTCGTACTCACAAAGTTTCAGCTAACAATATTTTACTGAACACGCAAGCCGTACGCATATGAAGATATGTACAAAATGTGAGACCTAGCCTTCTACCAAAAGCTGCAATAACAGATCGTATAATTATATAGACGCATCTTGTATTCCGGTCACAGTTTGCCGCGCATATGGGCCTTGTAACGCTGATCATACGCGCAAATATGTGCGTGTTCTCGTAATGTTCTCAAATTAGGCTCTTTGTAGGTAATAATACAGCATATATATTTAAGTGAACGAAGAAAAAGAATTATGGGGTCTTACGTGCCAACCCCGCTTTCTGATTATGAGGCACGCCGTAGTGGAGGACTCCGGAATAGTGAACGAAGAGCCGTGGGCATACGTGTATACGTAAACAAGCTTGCGGCACTCAGGAGCTGGTGCACTGGGAGTGACATTGGTGGCCTTTACGCCAAAAAAATGTGCGTACTATAAATCAGTACCGAAATGGAGGGAGGGGTATAATGACCGTAACTGCGTGTACATTTGGCAACAAATGGTCTCGAATGGGACTGGCGACTTATAGCTCCAAGTAAAACGGTCGGATGAAATTTTTGAATGCGGCAGGCAATTAGGCCAAGTGTCAAAGGGCAGTGCTGAGCTTCAATGTAGTTGGTTTACCTCAGTCCCACAATATTTACAAATTATGTCGTTTCTGACAATAACTGCCCATTCATTGAGACAAATCAAATCAATCTTCACTGTTCATGTGTTAATTCTTGCGGTAAGATGTTCTCGCAAACATTTCGCACTTCATCTTGATACTAGACCGGCAAGCGCGCTCGTTCTTGTACGGCAGAATACCGAACGCGGAGATGCACCGACATGTGTGCAAACTACTGGGAAGTGAGTGAAGATTAGGGACCTATTACTGTGCTACTACTGTGTGTACCGTCAAAACGAAAAAAAAGACGGAAAGAATGCCCAGTGCCGAGATGTACCGAAGAAAGCTTTATTTCTTTGTTACCTAGAATGCAACCCAATTAGTTCCATGTGCTTTATACATGGGTATATTTTATGACACAACTCATTTACACGTTCATAACATGGACCAGCCAGCCCAAATTATTACTATGCTAGAGCTTATGGACGCATCGCAGTGCACTGCTTTGCACTTCCTTGCAGCACAGGGGTTTGCTATGCGCAGCAGCGAACGGTTTTGTTGACCTCCCTGCCTTTTTGCTTCTTGCATTCTCTCTCCCTTTGTATAAGACGCACTAACTTGTGCGAGAGAAAGGATTCTCCTCTTTTAGAATTCAATTATTGTCAAGGAATTATTTTGCAGTTCCAACAACTCGAGCACAAATGCGAAAACGGAACGGAATCTGTTCTGTTCTCCGGGCTCACAGAGTGCGGCACCAGGGTGCAGCTTGCGCGGTGCTTCCGATAGGAGTGGCAGACGGAGCTGCGCATGTGTAGTCAGCCGGCATTTGTCGTGTCGTGTTGTAAATGTTGTTAATTTGCCGTAAATATCTCTTGATTTGTACTCAAGAGTGGAGCAAGACCCGAAGGAAGGGAGATTGACGCATCGGGAACGAAGAACAGAAACGATGGATGGTTACGCTGCTTGGGTTTCGGTACGTTCGAATTGGCAAAGTTCCGAATTTGCGCTCTGTGGTGTACGCTTGTGCGCTTGTCATTTGCCGCCATTGCGCGGGGATACTTGCGCTGGATTGTCTTTCACTTCGTCTACGAAATTCTGCACGCTGCAGCATCAAAGAAGGTGTCCTGTATTTGGGTGCACGTATGCGCTTGGACACGGATAGCCTGCTTGCTCTCAACGGGTGTTCAACAGTACGCGCGCTCGTAACTTGCCCATGAGGTAAGCCCATTTTAATCTAATTTGGACTGCATAACGTAGGTATTAAAATTATGCAGGTTAAGCCGCTGTCGCGAGCAGAAATATTGTTTCAAAGACCACTATGCGACGTCTTAGGGCAAAAATGACGCATGAATGAGGGAAGGGATCACCCTATCTATTCAGATCAATTCCAGTGGCAGCGCGAACGGCTTGATCGCAATTTCCGTGTGGTACTTCTAACATTTTACTCCCTCGCGTTAAAAGCGTAGAATAATACTGCGTTCAGTTGCCCATTTGTACTGACGCTGGTATTGGCTTGAGAGCATACGGTATCCGATACAAGAACTTCTGTTAGAATGCGGAAATAAACGTTCGAGGCAATAGCAGTGGCTCAATACCTGTGATCGTTGCTTTCTTGCTTGGGTGCACGTTTTTATTGTAACCAGATAAAAGAATTCCTCGCTTTGGCTGCTCTGCTCTGTTTCCTTGGTGTAACTTTTTTGTGGTGCAGCAAGACGTGTTGCTTCAAATGATGTCTGGGCAGTCAAGGCATTCGTGTCAGTAAGCAAGCAGTAAACGGTGTATCAGTGCGAAAAAATTTGGACATACAAGAGAAGCGGATGGTATCATCATAGACCCTATTTTACGAATAATTCAGTTGTAATACTAAAGCGGATAGTGGATATGCATGAAAGTCAGGTTGTATTGATACTCAGAAAAAAACAAGGAAGGGGCTGGCAGATGGAATGGCACACTGTGGTATAAAATTTTTTAAACAGGGATGAAGTACCTCAGACAGGCTGGCCAACGTTTCGATAGGTGGACCTATCGACCTTTGACCTTTGACCTTTGACCGCAGCTCCGTCTGCCGATAGGTGGACCTTTGACGAAGATAGGTCCACCTATCGAAACGTTGGCCAGCCTGTCTGAGGTACTTCATCCCTGTTTAAAAAATTTTATACCTCAGAAAAAAACAAGGTAACTTATCATTACTATATAATCGTTTTATTTTATTGAAAGGGAAGTTTATGTTGTTCTGCTGGAGCTGAGAAGAGGTCAGCTGCCTGCACTAGGTCCATCTCTCTCAAGTTATCGCAGTATTGTAGCTCTCAAAGTGGTGGATTTTTTTTCTCTTGCCTATTTGCTACCTGCATCATGGCCATCTACTTAGCGGTGTAGGTGATCACTGTTAGCGACACTGGAGTACTGGTGGACAAGCACTCCTTTA
The DNA here is from genome assembly GCF_038994185.2 of Dermacentor albipictus. Classification (NCBI taxonomy): domain Eukaryota; kingdom Metazoa; phylum Arthropoda; class Arachnida; order Ixodida; family Ixodidae; genus Dermacentor; species Dermacentor albipictus. The sequence goes on from NW_027225701.1 coordinate 75,224, forward strand.
TGATTGTAACGTATGTGACAGAGTGCAGCTGTGGATGTATGCGAAGGGGTTAATCTATAAGCCAAATTGGGTTTTTTGAGGTAATATGTTAATATATTGATGTCATTGGATTATGGTCTAGAAGGCAAAAATGCAAAACAAAGAGAAGTAATCTTAATTTGCACTTGGTAAGATGTGCAAGCAATTGAGGCTGTTATGCATGAAATGGCACATTTGTACACGTCTTCTAAAATGCTGCAGTCCTGGATAGCTTCAGAGTCAAGTGATAGCGCTATAATTTCTCTGTAAAGCATGCAGCACAGTTTAGCATTGGGGGAGGCCGGCATCAACGGGCGTGTACTTACTGTGAAGTTCAAATGCGTTGTTACTGTTAGGGTGACTATATATAATTTATGCTTTAAATCTAATCTCGTATGAGGCAGACATAGTTTAACCACTTGGTTAAACAATGGTGATGTAATATCTATGTATACAAGTATTACCCATTCATTTCTGCCATTTGGACAATGGCAGAAATGCATGGGTAATACTTGTACACATAGACATTACCTCACTATTGTTTAACCAAGTGGTGCCCCTGCATCCTAAAATTTACAGGGCTATTAGTATGTCAACTTTTGTTGTAAGATTAGGGCACCTTTTATATAATGTTCCGTAAGAAGACGCAAATGAAAAGCTATATACAAGTATATTTACAACGTAATACGCCGCACTTGGCCAAGAGGCAACAGCCCGCGCTAGCCTCCAATCGTTGTCGTCGTCTTCGTACTGCTCGACTCTTCGTCATCGGTAATACTATTCCGTAGCACTACCCCCGGCGGCAAAAGCGCCGTCCCGGAGCGACTAAAGGCCGGACTTGGAAACAGTGTAGTAGGCCTTGAGCCTACTGACGTGCACAACATCACTAGGTGCCACAGTAGATGACGAGGTTGAGCTCACAGGGACAATTTCGTACGCCACAGGCGTCACCTGGCGCAGCACGCGGTAGGGCCCTGTGTATCGCGAAAGGAGCTTCTCTGAAAGTCCGACGTGACGGGAGGGCGACCAGAGGAGCACGAGCGCACCAGGCGAAAACTGTACGTCACGGTGGCGGGCGTTGTACTGACGCTGCTGAGTGGTTTGCGAGTCCGTCAGTCGAGCACGGGCAAGCTGGCGTGCATGGTCGGCGAGAGCGATGGCGTCGCGCGCATACTCGCTTGTTGAGATCGAAGCAGGAGGAAGTGCCGTGTCAAGGGGCAAGGTCGGTTCGCGACCGTAGAGCAGATAAAAGGGAGAAAATCCGGCGGTGTCGTGCCGGGAAGAATTATAAGCGAATGTGACGTAAGGAAGGGCAATGTCCCAGTCGCGGTGGTCCTTGGAAACGTACTTTGACAGCATATCGGTAAGAGTACGGTTTAACCGCTCTGTCAGGCCATTGGTTTGAGGATGGTATGAGGTAGTCAGCTTGTGTTGAGTGGAGCAGGAACGTACAATGTCGGCGATAACTTTCGAGAGGAAGTTACGACCACGGTCAGTGAGCAGCTGTCGCGGGGCGCCATGAAGTAAGATAATGTCACGCAAGAGAAAGTCCGCGACGTCAGTGGCGCAACTGGTAGGGAGAGCCCGCGTGATAGCGTATCGGGTGGCGTAATCAGTTGCGACGGCTACTCATTTGTTCCCAGAGGATGACGTGAGAAAGGGACCGAGGAGGTCTAATCCATCACGAAAGAACGGTTCCACAGGGACAGTGATCGGCTGGAGATGACCGGCAGGTAGCACCTGAGGTGTTTTCCGACGCTGGCAGGTATCGCAGGCAGCAACATACTGTCGGACGGAGCGAGCGAGGCCAGGCCAATAGAAGCGGCGGCGGACGCGGTCGTACATACGGGTTACGCCAAGATGTCCTGCAGTAGGTGCGTCATGCATCTCAAAGAGCACAGTCTGTCGTAGATGTTTTGGCACGACAAGAAGAAGATCAGATCCGTCAGGAAGGAAGTTCCTTCGGTACAGAATGCCGCCCTGGAGGACATATCGGCGAACGGATGCGTCGGTAGGTGTAGAGCGCAGACGCTCGATGAGTACTCGCAGCTATAGGTCTTGGTACTGCTCATCGGCGATGTTAGCGAAGGCAGACACAGAGAAAATGCCGTCGGCGGTACTACTGTCGGCGTCGTCAGGCTCGTCTGCCGGGTAGCGAGACAGGCAGTCAGCGTCCTTGTGTAGTCGGCCAGATTTGTAGGTGACAGAGAACGAATATTCTTGGAGGCGTAAGGCCCAGCGACCAAGTCTTCCTGAAGGGTCTTTCAATGAGCATAACCAACAAAGCGCGTGATGGTCGGTGATAACGGAAAAGGGTCGGCCATATAAGTATGGGCGGAACTTCGCAACCCCCCAAACTAGGGCCAGACACTCACGCTCAGTGATGGAATAGTTGCGCTCCGCGGGTGAGAGGAGCCTGCTGGCGTAAGCAATAACACGGTCGTTGCCGCGCTGGCGTTGTGCCAGTACTGCGCCAATTCCGTGACCGCTGGCATCAGTACGAACTTCGGTAGGCGCAGAAGGATCGAAATGGGCCAGAACGGGAGGCGTTGCGAGAACGTCGATTAGATGCGAGAATGCAGAGGCCTCGTTATCGCCCCACTGGAAAGGAGCGTCTTTTTTTCAAAAGCTTGGTTAGTGGTCGTGCGATGGCCGCGAAATTTTTCACGAAACGGCGGAAGTAGGAACAAAGGCCGATGAAGCTGCGCACATCCTTGACACACTTCGGAACAGGAAAGTACGTAACAGCATGGATCTTGCCTAGGTCCGGTTGCACTCCGTTCGCGTCAACGAGATGCCCAAGGACGGTAATCTGGCGACGGCAGAATTGGCACTTCGATGCGTTCAGTTGCAGACCGGCGCGACGAAAAACGTCCAGGACTGCCGAGAGGCGCTCGAGGTGCGTAGCGAACGTTGGGGAGAATACTATGACGTCGTCCAAGTAGCACAGGCATGTGGACCATTTGAAGCCGTGAAGAAGGGAGTCCATCATGCGTTCAAAAGTGGCAGGAGCGTTACATAGACCAAACGGCATCACTTTGAATTGATAAAGACCGTCCGGAGTTACAAAAGCAGTCTTCTCGCGGTCGAGATCATCCACAGCAATCTGCCAGTAGCCGGAGCGGAGGCCAATAGAAGAGAAGTAGCGAGCACCCTGGAGGCAGTCAAGGGCGTCATCCATCCGAGGTAGGGGATACACGTCCTTTTTGGTAACCCTGTTAAGGTGCCGATAATCCACGCAAAAGCGCCATGAGCCATCCTTCTTTTTCACCAGTACAACCGGTGACGCCCATGGACTACATGACGGTTCTATGATGTTATTGCCAAGCATTTTGCGAACTTCAGCGTGAATAACTTGGCGCTCTACCGGTGACACTCGATACGGGCGGCGATGAATAGGAGGGGCATCGCCGGTATTAATGCGATGTTTAACAGTTGTAGTTTGGGCCAAAGGACGATCGTGAAAGTCAAAAATATCGTTGTAGGAAAACAGAACGCGGTAGAGCTCACGAGCGTGCTCGGACGGCATGTCGGGCGCAATCATTTTCTGTAAGTCGGCGATGGTGCAAGTTGTCGACTGAGATGGTAGAGGAGGATCGGCTGAATGGCTGTCTACCTCAATAGATGCTATTGAGTGATCTTCGAATGAGCAAAGCTGGGCCAGAGACATCCCGCGTGGCAGCACTTGTGTCGTCAAGCCAAAATTGACCACGGGCAGGCAGACGCAATTAGCCGTAATAGATACAACGGTATGAGGCACCGTGATCCCGTGTGTAAGGAGGACGTCTTGTATAGGAGCCGCGATATAGTGACCGTCGGGCACTGGTGGGGATGACACTAGGTCAACGTAAGTCAGTGCCGTAGGTGGCAAGCGAACAAAGTCGACGGAACTGAGGCGACTGGGGTGTGGTTCAGTGGGATCCAGAACAGGCAGGTCAAGGCGGAGAGTACTAGCGGAACAATCAATTAGAGCAGAATGTGCGGAGAGGAAGTCTAAGCCGAGGATGATGTCATGGGGACAGTGGGCGATGTCCGTGAATAGCACGACTGTTGAGCGATCGGCGAAGGAGACGCGGGCGGCACACATACCAATTACGGGGGCTGTTCCGCCATCGGCGACACGGACAACAAGCGTCGTGACGGGCGTGATTATTTTTTTCAGGTGGGTACGAAAGTCCGCGCTCATTACCGACAAATGCGCCCCAGTGTCTATAAGAGCAGATACAGGAACACCGTCGAATTGCACGTCAAGAAGGTTCAGATGAGTGGGCAACGTCAGTGGAGGATTTGGCGGCGTAGGGAGCAATGCAGCGTCACCTCGAGGCGCTGCATCATTCAGTTTTGCGGCTGGGAGCGGCGTCCCAAGGGAGTCGGCGAAAAGGAGCGACGGGGCTGGGGAGAGCGAGATTGTCGTCCTTGGGGCGAAGGTGAACGAGGATAGGGGCGGTTCGGCGCTGGAGAGTCAGTGGCGGCATTATCGGAGCGTGCGGCATAAGGACGAGAAGGGCCACCCGAGGGTCGAGAATAGGCAGTATAAGCAGACCGGGTCGGGGAAGTCCAGCGACTTCGACAGTGCCGAGAAATGTGCCGATGCGACGGCAGTGAAAACAAATGGGCTGTCGTCAGCAGTGCGCCATTCAGCTGGGTTGCGGAAACGTGGTGGGTAAGACGATGCGGGACGGGGCGGAATCGAAGAAGCCGGATGGGTATCAGGGTGATGGGCCGAGCAGATGGTGTGAAGGCCCATGTTGTCGAACTCCCGGCGGACAACTGCCTGGATCAGGGAAACCGTGACTGCCGGTGCGTTGGTGGGGCTGGAGTCGAAGGCAGCCGGATAGGCGGCCTCAATCTCACGCCGAACGATCTTGGTAATATCGCCGGTGTTGTTGGGACGAGGAGCGTCGGCACAGGAAGAAGTCGCTGGGGTGTTGGGCAAACGGGCAAACTGCTGATCGATACGTCTGCTTTTAGCGAGTTCCAGGCGGCGGCACTCTTTGATAACAGCATCCACCGTCGCGACGTTGTTGAACACGAGCAAGTTGAAGGCGTCATCGGCAATGCCTTTGAGGATGTGGGATACCTTGTCTGACTCCGGCATGTGTGCATCAACTTTGCGGCACAGAGCCAGGACGTCCTGAATGTACGTAACATAGGGCTCTGATGACGTCTGCACACGGCCGGAAAGCGCCTTCTGCGCGGCAAGTTTGTGACCGTAGGGGTTGCCGAACAAGTCTCGGAGCTTCTTCTTGAACGAATCCCAACTGGTGAGCTCTTCTTCGTGCGTCCGAAACCAAACTCGAGGTGTGCCACCGAGGTAAAAGACTGCGTTGGCGAGCATGATAGTAGGGTCCCACCGGTTATTGCGGCTGACGTGTTCGTACAGGCTGATCCAGTCGTCGACGTCGTCCCCATCTTTGCCCGAGAATACGCCAGGATCACGAGGAGCAGGGAGAGAGATGTTGGTCGTCGAAGTGGCAGGAGGGGTCGGAGGCGGCTGAGTCGAATTGTCATCGCTGGGAGCCATGAAGCTTCGCAGTGGACGTACCGTCCACTGCGAAGCTCCGTGACGAGGTACAGGGAACGTCCACCTCCACCAGATATGTTACGTAAGAAGACGCAAATGAAAAGCTATATACAAGTATATTTACAACGTAATACGCCGCACTTGGCCAAGAGGCAACAGCCCGCGCTAGCCTCCAATCGTTGTCGTCCTCTTCGTACTGCTCGCCTCTTCGTCATCGGTAATACTATTCCGTAGCAATATTACAGATTACCACCATTGGTGTACCATCGTAGCGTGATATTTGCTCTAAATGTATTTGAATTTGTATAAACTCCTGCACAGTTGTGCATCATGACATTTTTTTTGAACATGAAAGAACAAGAACAAGAACAAGAACATGAAAGTTCTTGTTTGCAACAAGACAATAATGCAGTTTTCTCTCCTTCTATTTTGTGACACTTCAAACTGGTGCGGCGAGTTAAACCACTGGGCAGCAATACTGGAATCGCTACTGTGTGTGGAGATGTCTTGAAACACACACAAAGAATACATAATTACTTTTTCAGCGCAAAAAAACGGACACAAGAAAGACGACAGAACAAGGCGCTACACTCAACTGACACCACTTTATTGCATCACTCTTTTATAGACAGCAGAAGCTAGAAGAACATGTGCTGTGAACACCACCTGCAGGAACCACAAACATCCGATCACTAGACCACACTCGTGCGACAGAATCACAAGAAAACCATATTGAGCACTGTACAAGGTTAAGGAAGGCGCACTAATGCACTGTGACCCCAATGACTGTATGAAGAAAGGTTCCGATAACTCTCGGCCGATGGTATCATGGCTCTTCTTCAAAATCATAGTATAGCGAAACGTTCCGAACATAACATGAGCGATCGATACCAACAGGCACAAGTTCCCATTTGGCTAAACATGGTAAAACATGGAAGTGCAAAGCCATGTTTTGTGATACTACGATTTTAAACAAATGCTGTGACACCAACGCCCGAAAGTAATCGAAGCTTTCTTCATTCAGTCATTGGGGTCACAGTGCGTCAGTGTGCCTTCTTTAACCTTGGGCAGTGCTCAATATGGTTTTTTGGATTCCGTCGCACGAGTGCGCTCTTGTGATCGGATGTTGTTGGTGCCTGCACATGGTGTTCACTGCGCATATACTTCTAGATTCTGCTATCTATAAAGGAGTGACGCAATAAAGTGATGTCTGTTGAGAGTAGCGCCTTGTGCTGTCGTCTTTCTTGTGTCCTTTGTTTTGCGCTAAACAAAGTGTGTATGGATTCACACCAACTAGCCCGCCAACACATTGTGCTGAACGCAAGGAAATGCGGCTTTGCCTTGTTTGACTGTCTTTCGGGCACTTCTGAAGTACTTTCGGCCCATTAACCTTGGTGGCATGGAAGTGCCGTCCCCTTCTATGCGTTGCTTTCTGTTTGATTGTGGCATCAGATCACGTTATAATCATAATGTGTATGTACTATTTCTAAGAGACCCATATTCCTATCCTTGTGTTATATTTGCTGTCGCTATATTGATGTGCAAATGAACAGTACTCCAAGTTCCATTCTATTGCAAATAAACTGCTGGTACCTAAACAGTTCTGTATATCAGAAAACCAAAGACGAACTGCCGAACAGTATCAAGCAGCAGCCTTAGTGCAGTGTCAAGTAATAAGATTTTATCGGTCATGCAGAGGCGCACAGCGTACCTCTTTATTACTTGCTGACCAATTAAGCTGCGTGAAAAGTGAGTATTTATGTAGCTTCAACCACATGCTATTGGCCATTGCACCTGCCCTCAGTAAATGTGGAAGATTATCACGGCATTTCTTTTTCTAACTCTTTTTCCTTATTACAGTGAGATTACTGCATGCGTAAGTAGGAAACGGATCACGTAGGCAATGAAAAGCCAACAATGTGTAGACTTGGAACATTGATTCTACAGTTTGATGACCCAGAATAAGTAGAAATGCACCATAAATGATTGACAATTGCCTTTTACTTGACACAGGGCTTGTGCATACAGTAAGCATACTGTATGCTCATACGGTGTCACATCAATTTAAATTTTAGTGGAGCTTTACAGTGTATGCTTATATTGTAGCATTCTGTCAGAGGGATGGTAATGTTTCGCGTGTCTAGCAACTATAGTCGGATACAACTTTAGAAAAAAGGGGAGGCCCCGCTGGCCCCGCCCAGACGACCGAAGCGCGACAGCCGATTGCCTCCGCGACTAAAATAATCCCGCCAAAGAAATCGTGCTTCTGAAACGCGCAATTCTCGGCATAAACAAAGACTTTTGTATTTTCATGACTGGTTTAGTAAAGCTGTCATGTGCTACAGCACATGCCGGATCACGACAAAAAAATAACCCCGTGCCTTCCACAATGCTTCCTGTCGCCTGCTCTTTCGCTTCATTGCACGTGAGAGAAGTAGAAAGAGCAGCTCTGCATGGATTTTGCGCTTGTTTACATGTACACGGCACATTTACTACTCTTTTTTCTAGCTTAAAATCAATCAGTTGCTATTGGACAAGTACTTATATAAAACAATGCATTTATCGCAACCATTACAAACCTGGGGCGTGAATACTCGAGGCAGGATAGGTACAAAAAGGCTTCATTCGTCGTATTAAATAAACACTCATGGGGTTAAATAGCATAAATGTTTTTTGCTTGTGTGTTTCCGAAATTTTTACCTTATTTTGCGAGACTGAAACCTCCCCTGTTCACGCAAGGCATTCTGTGCGAGTTTTCCGACATGGAGCACAACGAGGTAACATCGGAATGCGATGCTTTGTTGACAAATGAGCCTTGTGTAGCCTCGATGTCCACACCACCAACGATCCTTGACAGGAACAAGAGTGCCACATCCTGAACAGCGATTCACGCAATAAGATCGTCCACTGCTACGCGTATTGGCGTAACAGGTAGCCTGAACACAGGGTGGAGGCCACGACCAAGTTTGTCGCCGAGATGCTCGGTGTCAGCGAAAGCAGAGTGTTCAAGGTGAGGAGGGAGGACAAAGCATCCCATATTTCGGGTGGCAAACTTTCGACGCCCTCGCGAAAGCGCCCACGAAATGCGGAGAAAGGAAGACGCAGCACGATGTATGACAGCTTCACGTTGTGCGCGCTGAGGTCGTGTGTGCATGATTTCTTTCGCCGCAACGAGATACCGATGGTCGAGAAGATAACTAACGAGTTCTGGAAGCGTATGGACCTGTCATCACTCAAGTGGTGTACTGTGCGTTGTCTGCTTGTCGAGATCGGATTCAAGCACGAGAAGGGGAGCCGCAATTCGCTGCTTATCGACCGGGATGACATAGCTGAATGGCGGAATCGTTACCTTCGTGACATGGAACGCTACCGGGCGGAAGGCCGAAAGATATTTTTCCTGGACGAGACATTGGTGACGGCGGGACACACTCGGTTGATCGTGTGGACAGACACCATGGTGCAGAAGCGCGGACGCCTATATGCGCTAGCAAATGGTCTGTCGACGGGTTTGAAACATCCTTCTGGGAAAGGCCAGCGCCTGATTGTGACGCACATCGGTGGCGGGGATGGCTTCGTCGACGGGTGCTTAAATATATTCCGAGGCCAAAAAACGGGCGACTACCACGAAGAAATGGTAGTCACCCGTTTTTTGGTAGAAAGCTTCGAGGGATGGTTTAATAACGTTCTGCAGAAGTTGCCTGCTGGTAGCGTCATTGTTTTGGACTATGCACCTTATCATTCCGGGTGAGAAGAGAAATTACCGACGACAGCTTGGAAGAAGGAAAAAATACAGGAGTGGCTCAAAAGCAAAAACTTCACCTAAAGCGAAAGGATGGTTAAAGAGCAGCTGTTTGAGTTGGCAGCATCTGTAACGCCACGCTTTCTGAGCTACATCCTAGACAATGCAGCTGAAAGGGCCGGTTGCATTGTACTCAGGCTCCCACCATGCCACTGCGAATTTAATCCTATTGAGCTCGTGTTGGCAAAGGTGAAAAATGGCATCGCTGCGGACGACAGAGATTTCAAGCTGTCCACGGTAGAAGACCTCTTGAGGGAAAAAATCAAGCATGTAACGGCGGAAGACTGGAAGGAGAACATTCACCACGTGATGGATCTGGAGGCAAAGTTCAGGCTTGATACATCTGGGAGTGACCATATCCAACCCATCATCATCCAGCTGGGTGAAGATGACAGTGAAGAACGCGACTCCGACTGCGAGCTGTCGGCATTGAGCCACTCAATGAAGAATAACAGCTTCTTATTAATGGAAGAACAGCCCTTATTAGGGCTACCCCAAATTTTGCCGGTGGGTTCGCAGCAGCCAAGCATTCTCCCGCGGCCTCTCAAATAAATAAGCAGTTCATTCGGTGACACATTCCTTCTAATGGAAGCTCAATTCTGAAAAAGCAATGTCCTGCACAGATCATGCTCAGTATAAGTATTGGCATAGAAAAGTGCTAAAATGCAGGAAAATCTGAATGAAAACACAAATATTAACCCTGAATAAATATGTGGAGCCCAAAATTCTCGTTCGGGCAGCCATTATCCAGCTTCACACGAAAAAGCAGTAGTCAACGGGAAATTGACAGCCGCTCTTAGCAGCCTGCACGCGAAAGCACATTCATGTGTTTGCATTGTTTATTTTTGTTATCTGGCCCAGGCAACTAATGCGAAGACAACAATTATAAAAGCATCATTAGCTTAGTAAGGCCCAAAATATTCATTCGGGTAGCCATTCATAGAAGTACACTCTAAGAAAAGTTTACACGCTTTCGAGTGCCCCTCCTGCCACACAATAATAATAGTCATCTGCCTTGAGGCGTTTCCTTTCTTGAAAACGCCGCACCCGCTACTTTCCTGTCAGGAATGCTATCATGCTGATAACGCGCATGCCGTTAGTTACTGGAAAGTACCGGGCTCGCAGCGTTAAAGAAAGGAAACGCATCAAAGCAGATGACGACTCTTGTTGTGTGGCAGAAGGGGCACTCTAAAAGGTGTAAACTTTTCTGAGAGTGTAGTCGAGGGCGCGCTTGAAAGGCACCAATAGCAGTCTGCACGTCAAAGCGCAGTCATGCTGTCGCCACTGTTGGTTAAACGGCAGCAATCAACGCGAAAATGACAGCCACTGTTGGCAGCTTGCATGAAAAAGCACGTTCTTGTGGTGGCATTGTTTAACCTGGTTATCTGACCCATGCAAGTAATGCCAATAAGACAACAATTACCAAGCATCATTAGCTTAGTCAGGCCCAAAATACTCATTCGGGTAGTCATTCATAAAAGCACTCGAGGGCAAGCTTGAAAGGCACCATTAGTAGTCTGCACTTCAAAGCGCAGTCAAGCTGTCACCACTGTTGGTAAAACGGCAGCAATCTACGCAAAAATGACAGCCATTGTTGGCAGCTTGCATGCAAAAACACATTCATGTAGTGGCATTGCTTATTTTGGTTACCTGGCCCAGGCAAGTTTTGCGAATAAGTACAATTATCAAGCATCATTACATTAGTTAGGCCCAAAATACTCATTCGGGTAACTATTAATAGCAGTATTCGAGGGCACGCTTGAAAGGGACTATTAGCAGTCTGCACGTCAAAGCGCAGTCAAGCTGTCACCACTGTTGGTGAAACGGCAGCAATCAACCCGACAATGGCAGCCACTGTTGGCAGCTTGCATGCAAAAACACATTCATGTGGTGGCATTGCTGATTTCGGTTACCTGGCCTAGGCAAGTTTTGCGAATAAGAACAATTATCAAGCATCATTAGCTTAGTTAGGCCCACTATACTCATTCGGGTAACTATTAATAGCAGTATTCGAGGGCAAGCTTGAAAGGCACCATTAGCAGTCTGCACTTCAAAGCGCAGTCAAGCTGTCACCACTGTTGGTGAAACGGCAGCAATCAACGCGAAAATGACAGCCACCGTTGGAAGCTTGCATGCAAAAACACATTCATGTGGTGGCATTGCTTATTTTGGTTATCTGGCCCAGGCACGTTTTGCGAATAAGAACAATTATCAAACATCATTAACTTAGGCCCAATATACTCATTCGGGTAACTATTCATAGCAGTAGTCGAGGGCGCGCTTGAAAGGCACCGTTCACAGTCTGCACATCATATCACAGTCATGCCACAGCCATTGTTGTATTTGTTTATCTAACCGGGCAAGTAACACCAATGAGGGCACAATTATTCACCCTGAATATCTCTGCTAGCATTGTTTGTACTAAACAATGCTGAGTGAAGTTGACTGTGTTTTATTGAGGGAATTATTTAATTAAGAAGCCATCGGCATAGTGATGGACAGCCAGGTTCAGACAATGACATTTGTGAAGTAATAAATGGTGAAAGTTGCAAAAGCTCTCATGGCACTGCTTCGCTGGGCTCCATTCACAAAAAAATGTCTTTGCAATGACGAAAGCGTCAGACAGGAAATGACTCCCCACTGCACAATGTTATTCGTGTTGAAAACTTTTACCATCATATGTGATAGGCAGCGAAACCGTCTGTTTACTAACACTGAATGCATGACAAATGCAACAGCATAGAAAGATGTTGCTTCGCAATATGCAGCCTTTCATGTGCACTTCTGGCGAGCTGCCACATGTACTGATGCATAAACATGAACAGAGGTAAGAGGTAAAGTTGCTTTGCAACCCACATGACGCTTTTAAGAAAATGCATCTCTAAACCTTTCTGTTTTCATAGGCGATCAAAATTTGTTTTCAGCGAGTTGGTTAATCATATTGAAGCAACAACACAAGAAGGAAGGACAGAAAACACAGCGAGTAGGCACATTGAGAAGATGAGGTAGACCAGTGAGAAAGGTTTTATTGAGATCGAAGAGGCCAGCCCTGCAGTGTACAGGAGTTAGTGCTTTGAATGAGATTACTTAATGAAAATGCGCAAGGACTTTGCTGAAAGAAAACTAGCAAAAACAAATGCTAATATAAAATAAAAGGACAGAAATAAGAGTATGCGCAAACATGCATGGAATCAGGTACACAAACGCGAAAACTAAGAAAAACTCAAATATAAAGAAATGTGAGAAATAAAAAAACTGACAAAAGCAAGAAAACATACACACATTTACAAACAGACCTGGGTAGAGGTATTATAAGAGCGGGTTCACAAGCTGCTGTGCCTACCTTCTGGTGTGTTTTTTTAACCGTTGTCTTAACACTGTCTTGGGAATTTTTAATTGCAACATATCACAAGAATTGAAAAGCAGCGCGAATCTCTGTTGTGGGAAACCATATCGAGCGCTGGCCACACAACTTATGCATGACTGTGCCACACCACCCATTCTACAGCTTGCACGCGCGGTGAGCACTGGTGGAAAGCAATCGACGGTGCCACACAACGCGCGAGCACCGCCGTTAGATGCTCGGCCATCTCACTACTGAAAACGATCGTTCACGCTAAGTCGACGGCTTCAAATATTTGCGGTGAATGCTTCTTTTGCAAATATTTTCTGTTGAGACGCTCGTAGGTTTGTTTCATCCGCGCATGCTTTTCTCATTTCTCCTGAGAATGGTTTTGCTCCATCACTTCACCCCGCCCGACGAGAAACGCAGCGACACAGACACGAACACACCCACCGCTGACAGTAGGCCCCAGACTTTGGCAAACTTTTCTCGTCGTAACTTCACTCGGGAGCGCAATTAAACAGACATGGAACAAACAAGCAGGATGTGTGTTTGCAGCGGTCGCCGCTGGATCCTGTTTTCAGGCAAAGCTTAGTGCAGCGTCAGCGATGCTCGCTTCAATGTTTCTTCGTCGGATCATGGCTTGGAATAAACGCACGCGGCACAAATGCCACATCGTAAGCTCGCAGTAATATTTCCGGCAGGATAGACAATCACAAACAGTTTGGGAATTCACTGTGACGAGGCGTTGACGCGCACAGCTGACGCGACTTCGCCCAGTTCGAAGCCTGGGCAGCCATCTTCTCCGACGGTGGGGTCATCGGCCGTCTGGCGCATGACGTTTGTCCAGAGTGCGCGCCCATTGGTGGATATTCGTGTGCATCCGCCTCGGAGGAGTAAACGACCCCTTTTTTCTAAAGTTGTATCCGACAATACACTGTCTATATACAGTAGTAAAAATGTGTGAACTGTACTTTATATTGATTCAATAGACTGTGTAGAAAAATAAAGCCATACAATCAGCGAAGAGTGATGTGATTTTCTCTGCACATGCTGCAGGTTCAAAAAAGTATGGTGGAAGCTGTGGCCAACATTCCGACCAGAAAAGACAGCCAGTATAAAAGGGTCCACACCACTGAACTCTACTACAGGGGATGGACAGCACATCGAGCGCCCTCGACTGAAGCCAACCTTGTCCCGGAAGTAGGTGCTTCACAACTTTGCAGCGGCACTTCGTTTGCATGGGTGTGTAGAATTTCTTCCCCTAACATGCCTGCCTAATGTGCCATAAATTACCCAAGCAGTGTTTCGAGGCGTCCAGAATTTTTACATTGCAGTGTCCACAGTGTCGCTAATATAAGTGGCGTGGAATGGAAACACTGGTAAATTGGAAAAAACTTGATGTACGAGAACACTATCGTATACGGGTTTAGATTGTCATAAAAACGCTACCATATATGTAGATACCTCCTAAAATGTGAAAAACCACTAAGAAAATTTTTGCGGCAGCAATATGATCTGTTCGCACACACTAGTTACTCCACCATATGCCCTGCTTCCAGGACAAGCAAGTGCATGTCACCACATTTCCACTGGCCTCACCTGCATCCGGTGCGGTGTGACGCTTCCAGCAAAACATATTAGAAATCAGTCGTGTACAGTGTGTTCTATCCCCATTCTCGATGCCTTCTGAACACATGGTAAACTGTTTCCAAAGCAGAAAAACATAGAGAAAGGGCTCTGAACACATTGCATTTTAAAGTGGGTGGCACTGGGTAAAGCAAGTACTATGGCATAGTAGATTTGCACCAGGCAACCTAGGAGCCCAAAAATACGGCAAGTAATTGCAAATGGCCAACGTATTGTGAGCATGTCGAAGTTCTTTTTGTATTCTCATCGCTTATTTAGCTAGTGGAGACAGCTTTCACAACGGGAGAGATGCCTTGGAAGCATGAAGCACTTCACAAAATCAGCTTCAATATATCATATGTCTGCATCACAAAATTTCATGGCTGCATGAGTGAACCCTCTGGTTAACATGTAAGTGTTCATGATGTTTGCCATGCATTATCGACTTTATCTACAGGTAGACCCTATCTTGAGACTCACGCTGATGTTGCGTTTAGAGAAATTATGGACGAGAGCGAGCTATTGAGAATGCAGATTGAGCTCGACGAAATAAACGCCAGAACAAGCCGTTGAGGATTTGAGATCAAGAATCTTCAAAGGCCAGTTCATTTATTGGTGTTAATATTCTGCTCAAAGTTGTTGATTGTTACGTTCATATGGTGCCCAAATATTGCGGTAACAACTTCACTTGGCGTACATAGCAAGGGTGTACTTGAGGTAAGCTGGTGGCTTGTTTCTGCGTTTTCGAAAACTGGTTTCTTGTTCAGTTGAGATTTTCAAATTTTGCATTGTTTATTAGGTATTGTGCCCTGTTTCCTTTTCCTGCAGCTTCTTAGCTAAACACCTGAATTGTGAACACAACTTGACCTTTTGCTTGATTTTCCAGATTACGTGTCCTTGATGCAAAACAATTTTACTTCAAAACTGCTTGTACCGTACTGAAAATAACTTGAAGCAGCCATAGCCACTAATAACACGCAAGAGATGATTATGAAAATGTTAATTTTGTTTTTGATCTACAGGGTGTCATAACTATCGTGCACCAGAATTTAGAAATATGTAAAGGTGCTGTAGCTAGACAGAATGAAGGTGATGTTCTTTTCCATCGCTTGGAGGTACTCGGATTATTTTTTGCATTCTACCTAATTACATATTCTTAATTAGTTATAAAACATCTCAAATAAATAAATAATGAGTGTCAATGAAACGTTGTAGAGCAATATGAAGGCCTCCTGATACACCTTTCTGTTACTGTTACTCATTGTGTGTGACATAAAGGTGTTTTGCCAAGAAATGAGCCTGCGAATACACGTAATGTGTTTTTAGTGGCCAGTCATGTGTCAGTTTTGTGGTGCAAAACCACGAATACAACTTAAACGGTTTTTTTAAGAAAAAGACTTAGCTCGGAAAATTATCCTTCTTTATACAGCCTGTGGAGACAAGGTTTCTTAGACATGGCCATGGCGCTCAAGGAAGATGCTGAGGACACAGGCAGCCCCTCCAGTTTCCGTGAAAAGGTCACCTGGGGCACAAGTCTAATTTGGCACCCCTACCTTTCTCCTGGAGCTTTTCTGTCTACTTAGCTAACCAGGTGGGTCAAAGATGGCAAAGGGAAAAAGAATCAACAGCTTCAAGCATAGAACTTGCTCAAGCTCAATGCATATATGGTGTGCAGTTTTTTCCATATTTATCACAAAACGGGTAATAAGTATATGATACGGTCTTCATACGGACACCTCTTTTCCACAGATAATTAGCAGTAAAAAAGCAGCTTATGAAGGCTTGAATATTGGCTAGGATGATGTGGCATAGATAAGATAATGATTAGGAATGTTTCTGGTGAAGGTAGTGGTAGTAGAGTGAATAATAAGAGTTTATATATATATTAAAATACATTTCGTTCAAATGCCAGAATTTTAAATCATTCCAAATAATTCTTGTGTTTGATAGTCTATGCGCATTAAGCGACAGTGATTCTTGATGCTTGCTTCTTGCTGACATCATTATTATGCTGCATAATTCATCTGTTTAAATTCTCTATTTCTCCCGTTCAAGCAACTTTACATTCATCATAAGAAAATTTGTAGATGAGTTCCAGAAACTTGCTGAGGAGATTAGAGGGTGGCGTGCACCCCAGGCTTAGATATGCATTCAAGAGCCTCATATCTTGCAAATGTTAGAAATACTCCTGCTAGGCAAGTTCTTCGTGTCATGCAAGGTTATTTGTGAATACGAATTTGCCTAAATTCGGAAAACAGTCAATCTAAAACATGTCAAGCGATATCGCTGATAATGCACACACACTCCAACTGAACTAAATAAATATAGCACCAAATGCAGAATCATTGGCATGATGCCATTCTTTCAGTGGAATAAAATCTGTCCTCCGTTGTAAATCTGGAATCTATATTCTCCAGACTTCTAAATACCTCATGAAGGTTGTGACGGGAAATATACATGTATTTATTCCAACTTTTTCTTACTTTAAGACCAGATAAGGCTTAAACAGCAGTGAAAAAGCTGAGATCACAGTACTTAATACATTATATTGCTCCAGAAATCCATTCCTCTGCCGATCGCAGCGTTCGAGACTGACAATTTTTGACAGAACATGTGAGACAGAAGACACATAACACTAAGGTTGGTTCTATTAAATTTGATTGTTCGGGAACAAAACCCATAATGTACGTGTTATGGCCCTACGTATCATTACCTTTGTACAACAAAGAGGTATTGCGTTTTGCAAAACTGCATGGAGGATTTTACTGTGTGCAATTAAAATTACAAACCTTCACAGCTGGTACCAAATGCATTATCCACAGCTTTAGGTTATAGAGGTTCACTACTTTACAAAGAACACACTCTTTTACCTCGTGACTGCCCACACTCTTACGCAAAGTTACACCCTTTGGAGTGCCCCTTCTGCCACACAACTATATTCGTCATCTTCCTTGATGCATTTCCTTTCTTTAACGCTGCGAGCCCGACACTTCCCAGTAACGAACGGCATGCGCGTTGTCAGCATGATAGCATTCCCGACAGGAAAGTAACGGGCGCGCCGTTTTCAAGAAAGAAAACGCATCAAGGCAGATGACGATTGTGTGGCCGAAGGGGCACTCCAAAGGGTGTAACTTTGCCTAAGAGTGCAGGTGGTGATTCACATTCTTCAAAGGTGTTTCATTGTGTGGAATGGCACATCGCGCTTCACTTATTTGCAGAATATTGCATTCCGATTGTGTCATATGAGATAACTCCATTAGAGTGCTGCAACTTCGACGAGAAATAAATTACCTTGAGTTTAGAAATAGGCAGCTTAATTTGGAAGTTCATGATGTTGCTTCTCTGTAAGATGAAAGCTAGCTCACGATACTCAATGAGGTTGCCGCTAAGCTCACGGCGCCTCATCTCGTTAAACAGGATATTGTCTCGGCACACAGGCTGCCCGCTCAGAAAGATAAGATACCCGGGATACTCGTGCGCTTCACAAGGCAGGCGATCATGCAATCGTGGTTGAGTAAGAACAACCTAAAAGACATTAGGCCAAACATCTTAATCCAAGAAAACTTAACCGAACACAACCAAGAACTGCTTCTGGCAACAAAAAATTGGGGGAAAGAGGCCAAGTTCAAATATGTATGGTACACCCATGGGAAGGTTCTTGTGCGAATGACGGATGGGGCAAACACTATCCATATTAAATGCCTCGAGGACCTTCATCGCCTTCAGCCAAAATGAAGTGTGTACTGAGTGCTATGCTTAAGGGAAGAGGGCAAAGATGTACGAGCACACCTTTTACTTACCAGATGACCTCAACATTTTGGTATCCAATTTTAGTTCTGCCGTATTAAAACTTGAACACCTAAACGCAAGATCTGCCCGCAACAAAATATTTTCTTTAGAAGGATTCTTCACTAAATTTTCTTTTACCTTTTCTGTTATTATGTTCAGCGAAACATGCAGCACGAACGAGAGTGACGTTTTCAGAATGAAAGGCTACAGTACGTACTACATCAACCGCCCTTGTGGTCGCAGAGGTGGCACTGCAATTCTCACTTTGGAAAAAATGGACTGTGAAATGCTTGATTCATTTAGCATAGTGACTACAGACTATGAAGTGTTAACTTTAATTGCAGATAAGGAAATATATTCGATCTGCTAGCGGCCGCCAAATGGGCATATTTCAACATTTGTTTTATTGTTATGAAGGCTTCCTTTCATTTGTTGTAGAAAACAAGTATAGGCTGATCGCCCCATGTGATTATAATATTGATATGGGTGTTAACACACTTACTAGTACAAATTTTACCAACCTTCTTTTGTCATATGCATTTGACAGCGTTATTAAAGAACCAACCAGAATAACATCTGAATGTGAGTCAGTACTAGACATCTTCATAAAAAACCTTTCATCGCAAGATATAATAGCTGGTGCCCTACCATGTTCCACTAGTGATCATCTTCCCGTTTTCCTTTGTTTACAAGTTGCCCGCACTCTAAACCGTTCGTCTGCTGACAGTCTTTACCAGCCAGTAACCGATATGGATCTTAACGCATTTAGGAATGAGCTGCTTCAAATAGACTGGCATGAATTCCTGAATACACATGATGCTAATAATGCCTACAATGTTTTTAGATACCTTCAAAAGATTGTACAATGCACATTTTTCCGTTAAAAGACGTAAAGA
Organism: Dermacentor albipictus; assembly: GCF_038994185.2. NCBI lineage: Eukaryota > Metazoa > Arthropoda > Arachnida > Ixodida > Ixodidae > Dermacentor > Dermacentor albipictus. The sequence continues at coordinate 94,222 of NW_027225701.1, forward strand.
GAGCAGAAAAATTCGAAAGCCATGGGTCACACATGAACTGTATCAACAAATTAGAGCAAAAGATAAGCTCTACAGACAGTTCATAAACACCCGCAATCCTGATGATTTGGCCGTCTTTAAAAACGGTATCGGAACTAACTAACGAAACAACTGCGTACTGCGCGTAAAGATTACTTCTGACATTTTTTGCACGACGAAAATGTGCCGAGTGAGTTGCTCTGGGAAAAATTAAGCGCACTATTGCGTCGCGATAACCACCATACCTGCATTTCTAAACTAACGATTGATGGCAAAGTTTTGCACAAGGCGGAACTGGCTGATGCTTTCAATATTTTTTTACAAATATTAGCATGCCAGGAAGCTCCTCAAATGCATGTCAATATATCAGCAAGTGGAATGAAAAGTCAATATTTCTACAGCCAGTGAATGTACAGGAAGTAATTGCAACAATAAAAAATTTAAAGAACAGCAGCAGTAGAGATATCGACGATATTCAAGTAAAACCAGTAAATTATGTCGCAGATGTTATTGCACCAGTTTTAACGCATATTTTTAATAAATCTTTGACGACATCGACATTTCCAGTGCAAACGCAAAACGCAAAAGCAGTAGTGCTTTTTAAAAAGAGAAGCTGAAATGAATTGGGCAATTACCATCCGGTGTCTATATTACCTATATTTTTTAAGCCCCTTAAAAAAATAATACACTGTAGGCTTGCAAATTTTGTTCATCACTGCGAAATAATAAGAAAACACCAGTTTGGGTTTAGGAAGAATATATCTACAGAATTAACTTCCCTTCACCAGAAAGAGTATATTTTAATTCAGTTTGAACGCAAGGCAATAGTACTCAGCCTATTTATTGATTTTTCCAAGGCATTCGACCTGGTGAATCGTTATGTTCTGCTGCAGAAGCTGGCCGTTTACGGTTTACGAGGGCGTGGATTACAGTATTGCAATAATATTTATCTCATCGAGGTCATGTAGTCCAAATAAGCAACACGCGATCACGAGTGCTGCCACTGTCTTGTGGTGTTCCACAAGGCAGCATATTGGGCCCCTTGCTATTTAAACTGTATATAAATGACATTGTTAACATTAATCAGAGTGCCAAATTTATTATATATGCAGATGATACCAGCATATTTTTTCTGGTGATAACATCGATAAACTTATCACTGATTGCAATGATACCATAGCCAAACTGCAGCAATGGTCCTTATCCAATTACATGAAGATTAACGAAAATAAAACAAAAGCACTTGTCTTCTGTCCGAAAAATAAACCTGTTCCTCCTCATGCCGATATGGTTTTAAACTCTCATCCTGTTGTCATTTTTGACCAGTTTAAATGTCTAGGTGTTATATTCACTACCAATCTGTCCTGGGAATCGCATATGAATTTTGTATCAGCCGAACTTGCTCGAATAACCGGTGTAGTCAGTCGTCTCCGGTTCATGCTTTCTACTAAAAGAAATATATCGGACAATAATTCTCTTTTCTATCCACACGTCAACTATTGAAAACTTGTCTGGGGCACAACTACTTTCTGTACCACACAAAAAATATTCAATATGCAAAAACGGTATCTAAGCGACGTGTACAATGCTCGTTATAATGCAGCCACTGCAGAATTCTTTCACAGGGCGCATGTTATTACAGCTCACAAGCTATACCGCTACCGTTTGAGTGCTCGGTTTAAATATGAAGTTAAAGAAAAATATTCATAGCCTCGATGCCTTGGCACACTCAGAAAGAAATGGGAATGTTATAATACTAGACATGGAAAAACTGGAAGGTTGCTGTACCACGCCTGAATTCTGGTATGGAGCGCTTGTGTTTTTCTCTGCCATCTCTTTTAAACTATTATTACTCACTAAATTTTGATTTATTTAGTTGTTCCACTGTTACACTTAGAGACCTGTTTGCTCATTGACTAACGTGATTTGATCTATTCCTGTGTTTGTCTTATCTAGCTGAAGACTTTTTCTTTTATTCTGCATTTATCAAGTGTCTTGATATGCTTATCGCTTGTTCATTCTTTTGTGTTGACTGTGTTTGATTGATCTGGCTCAGGACTTTTCTTTTATTTTGCTTTGATCAAGTGTCTTGATTTGTTTATCGCTTGTTCATGCTCTGGTGCTGTCTAGACGCTGCCTTATATAAGGGTCTGCGGACTCGTCAAGCCACCATGTGGCAGTTTTTTTTTCTGTAGCCCCTCCACCTGTAGCACCTGATAAACTTCATGAGCATTTCTTCTTGTCTGTGCCACAGATCATCGTTGCTTCGGCTGTAAAAGCAGGGTGCCTGTTTACAGCACCCGTAGCGAATGGTCTGTGAACCTTTAAGGAACAGTAAGGATAATGAATAATCGTATAATTTTTAGTAATCTTCAACAAATTTAGCACTCCTTGCTTTCCACTGTGGTGTTTGTCAAACTCTAATGTTGGCACAAGGTTTGAGTGCAGGATGTCATTTGGGTGAAAGAGTGCACTAGTGCGCAAAACACCTGATCGGCAACATTCTGTTGCACAGAATGTCATTAGCTTTCGTATGCATTGGTCACTACCTCACAAACCGGCTACTCCTTTGTTACATGGAATGTAGCATTGATGTAAAGCACATTTGATGTTCTAACAAAAATAATTGTGCCCTCTTATCCCGTAATTCTCCTCACTTGACGCCTAGTGTTATAATAGCATGGTTGACACCATGAGAGTCAGTGTGGTGTACAATTCTGTCTATGGTGGTGTGGGGGCGTACAATAACTTAAGCAACTTTTTCAGACGACTTCAATCACCATAGCGGAATGCTGGTTTTTTTTCACCCAGTGTTACCAAGTTTCACTTTGGTTGTGGCAACAAGTATAGTGTAGTTCGCTAGCACTCCAGCCAACACATATAATGTGCAGGCATCTGTGGTTAAAAAAAGACCAGCTAATGTTTTGCCAGGAACTAAGGTCCATTTATACCATTAAATTTTGACCTTACACCGGTGGAAATAGCTGGTGAACGAAACCACACCCAGGAGAACTGCCCGTAATATTTTCTTTCATTATAATAATGCTGAATCTTTCAACTGCCTTTGAACTGACTTGTTTAAAAATGACCCATTTCCTTGTTCAAGTAAGACAAAGGTTCCACAGGAAGACAGAAACTTGAAGCCGTCAACAGCAGCCTGAATAAAAACAGCGCTCGATGTTTTGCCATCTTGCACCTAGTTATCATATTGTGCATCCCATTTTTTTCCACATGCTGTTCTTTACTGTATTGTGGTCATACCCAGTTTAATTTTAATGTCCCTATTTTTTAATATTTGTTTATTATATCTGTTCTTCATCGGCTTTTACCAAATATGTATTCATAATGTGCCTTCACTTACCATTTAGTGACCTTAACCAATGCATCTTGATACAAAATGTATTTTCCTTAATTCTTCGTTTCCTTTTTCCAAAAGTTCAAACTGTTTATCTTGATAAGTGTTTTGTCTTCTGGGAAGATTAGGTCTACTGGATTAATGACTGCTTACATGTGTACATCGTTTTCTGTTTTGGTCACCCCTACTCTTAGCAAGTACTGACAGCAGTGCTCATAGCCTCTCCATCACAATCACCACTGCTAAGCACATCCTTCCTTCCTTTATTTTAACACTTTGGCTTCTCTTGACCTATTATATCACACCAGCTCCTCCGACAATGAGGCTAGGGGACAGTGAGCTATGCACAATCCAAAACAACACAGCCAAGGAAAGCATTTGCTACCCTGATGAGACGCACCTGTGTCGAAATGTTGGCAGAGAAGTTACTGCTTTGTCGTGTTCTGTGATTAAACTTTTTTGGCGCTTTCGTTAGAAGGGATATTCACGAATACTACTTGTTTCTCCTAACAACAGCAAGTTTATTCTTGCAAGCGTTTGGGGTCAAGAACATCTTTCACCAGGAAAAAGTGCAAGACAAGTGATTGTAGAAAATAAAGTTGCTTCTGTGATCTAAAAACTTGAGGACTGAAATGTTGCACGTTTTTGTAGATATGCTATGCAATGCATTCATATCACAAAGTGCAAAGTGTTTTATCTCTGCAACCATGTCAGTTTGTTGGCAAGAGAATTTTCTACATGGTGACCTGCTGCTTCGGCTATGAGCTGCCTTCATGACATTTGCATTAATAGAGATATACTATCGTGACAAAAGTGCACTGGAAGTGCGAGCATTGACCAAATCGCATTTCTGTTCAAGACCGCTGAAAACAGTGGGTCAAGTATGCACATTCCGAACGCAGATGTTAGCATGGCTGATCCCAGCAAATAGTTCACCATAAAATTCGGTCGACTCTCGCACGTCCTGGGCAATTTTGTTCCCGATGGCACATTCTCCGAACAATGGATATGCTCTGCAAGAGGAAATACGGGAAGCACCTGTACTTTAACGGATATAGTACAGATTCAGCATACGGAGCCTTTGGTTTTTTAATACGGCAAGCGCCTGTATTTTAACGTTTATAGTACAGATTCAGAATACAGTGTGTTCCGTTTTCTGAATACGAGAAGCACCATACTTTAACGGTTATAGTACAGATTCAGAATGCAAAGTCTTACGTTTTCTAGATACAGAAGCACTCGTGTCTTGTATTATGGTCTCTCTTTTACAGTTGTCCGTTCTTCGGAAATGACCGTTCTTAATTTACGGAAGAGTGTTCGGTCACATATTACCAGCAGATCGTCTTCTGTAAAGTAAGGCAAATGTTTTTACAGTGTATTTATTCAGACATATACACAACAGATACATGGAATGTGTGTAGCACAAGAGCCACACTAAAACACATGCTATTTGAATGTCTGGGACTAATAAAGGACAATGAGAGCTAAGCCTCCATCTACAGCCTCTGCGCGTGGTGGCAGAGCGCACTGCTCAGCTCCAACGTGGAGGACCGACTCTGGCCAGTCCAGTGAGCCAAGAAAGCCACCGAGAGGCAAGAACTCTTGGCCGTAAACTTGGCGGACGCCTGAGCCCAATAAGTCTCCAGACGCTAATCGTTCTGATTGGAAATAAAATTTTCTCACTCACTCACTCACTTGATAAAAGAGGTTATATGCAAGTATTAAGGTTGCGTTTATTTACCGCGTAGACAAACACGCAATATAAGGAGGGTTGGAATAGAAGCTACTCAGAGCACGGGCTCCAACTTCAAAATCACGCTGCAAGTCAGAAAATTAGCATTGACTTCTCCTTCAATGAACATACTATACTGGCTTGTGGCATTCTTCACCCTAAGATAAGTGAGAATTGAAAAAAAGTAGCCGGAGGAACATCTGTTTCTCAGATACCGGATAAAAATGGTGTATACAAGTAGCATGGTGTTATTAAGAAAATGGCGAATTAAATATAATAAGGCGCCGTAGGTTTCGGATGTGTTGAGCAGTTGCCGAAATTCTCAATCATGCTGCAAGTAAAAAAAGGTACCATTGACTTATCTTTCAATGGCTATACCATGCAGGCTTGCGACATTGTTCGCTCTTAGATATGTGAGAACTTGAAGAAAAATAATAGGGGGAACACATGATCCTACAATACCGGATAAAAATGTTGAATTACATAGCAGGGTCGCATTTACTTACAAATTGGCGAAACACGCATTAAAAACAGCGAAAGGTTCTGCAGGTGTTCAGAGACAGGCTAGTACTTCTAAATCATGCTGCAAGTCAGAACAGTACCATTGGCTGCTCTTTCAATGAATATACCATACAGGCTTGCGACATTGTTTGCTCTTAGATGAGTGAGAATATGAAAATTCTAACAGGGGAACACCTAATTCTACAATACAAAATAGAGAACGTTGTATACACGTAGCAGTGTTGTATTTACTTACGAAATCGCAAAACACGGATTATGAGGCCCGAGAGATATTGGAGGAGTTGAGAGCCGGGGCGTCAACTTCTAAATCATGCTGCATGACAGAACAATACCATTGACTTCTCTCCGATGTGTATACCATACTGACTTGCGAGGTGTATTCGCTCTTGGATGAGTGAGAATTTCAAAAAAACCAACAGGGAAGACATGTTGTTAAATACAGAATAGAAAAGGTTGTATAGATGTAACAAGGTTGTATTTATTTACAAAATGGCGAAACAAACATTATAAGACGCGGGAGGTATAGCATGTGTTCAGCAGGTGCCCTAAAATTATAAATCATGCTGCAAGTCATAACAGTACAATTGACTTCTCTTTCACTGAACATATTATACACTCTTGCGAGACTTATCGGCTCTTAAATGAGTGAGATTTGCAGCAATTAACAGCCTGAAGAAATTTTATAGAATGCAGGTAAAAAGGTTGTCTACACGTAGCAGAGTTGTATGTACTTACAAAATGGCGGAACAGATATTATAAGGAGCGCGAGGTATTTGAGGTGTTGAGCAGGGGCTGCAACTTCTAAATCTTGCTTCAAGTGAGAGCAGTATCATTGAATTTTCTTTAAAATAACATAATATACAAACTTGCGACATTGTTCGCCCTAATTTAAGTAAGAATATTTAAAAAGTAGCAGGGGGAACACATGTTTCTTATATACCGAATAAAAAGGTTGTATACGCGAAGCACGGTTGTACTTACTAAAAGAATGGCGAAACAACTATTATAAGGCGTTGGAGGTATAGGATGTGCTGAGCAGGCGCTCAACTTTGAGATTATGCTACAAGCCACAACAGCACCATTGATTTCTCTTTCAATGAGTGTACCATACTGACTTGCAACCTTTATTCACTCTTGGATAGATGAGGATCTGGAAAAAGTTACAGGGGGATCGCAATATTCTAGAATACCGGATAAAAAGGTTGCATAAACGTAGCAGGGTTGTATTTAGATATAAAATGGTGAAATAGGCGCTATAAGGCGTGAAACTTGTTGAAGCTGTTGAGAGCAGGGGCTAAAACATCTAAATCGTGCTGCAAGTCAGAACAGCACCATTGAGTTCTCTTTCAAGGAATATACTGTACAGGCTTGCGACATTGTTCGTCTTAAATGATTGCGAACTTGAAAGAAGCAGCAGGGCGAAGCTATATTTCCAGAATACAGGAGAAAAATGCTGTACAGATGTAGCAGAGCTGCATTTACTTCAGAAATGGCGAAACAGGCATTATAAGGTGCGAGAGCTATAGAGGTGGTAAGAGCAGGTGCTGCAACTTCTGAATCACGTGCAAAGCAGAACGGTATCATTGCATTATCTTTCAATAAATCTACTATATAGACTTGCAAGATTTATTGGCTCCTAGATAGGTGAGAATTTCGAAAAAGCAACAGCGGTACAAATGCTACTAACACCCAGGGTAAAATACGTTGCACACACGTAGCAGCTTTGTATTTACTTGCAAAATCGCAAAAGAGACATAATAAGGTGGAAGAGATATAGGAGTTGTTGAGAGCATAGGCTCCGACTTCTAGATCTTGACGAAATTCAGAAGAGTACCATTGAGTTCTCTTCCAATGAGTATACTATACAGGCTTGTGAGATTTGGTTGCTCTTAGATGAGAGAGAAATCGGAATAAGTAACCGGTGGAACAAATCTTTGTTGTACACAGTATAACAATGTAGTACTTCGTAGCAGAGTTGCATTTACTTACAAAGTGGCGAACCATACATTGCAAGGCGGGAAAGGTGCAGGAGGTCTTGAGAGCACGATCTCCCATTTGAAAACCATATCGCAATTCAGAACTGTACCATTCAGTTTAATTTGTCTCTGCAGGCTTGCGAGATTTGTTCGCTCTTAGATGAGTGAGCATAATTAGAACAAAACAACAGGGGAACAAGTGTTTGTAAGTGTAACACGATAAGAAGGTTGTATACACATAGCAGGATTATATTTATTCAGAAAATGGTGGAACAAATATATGGCGCGAGAGGTATAGCATACTCTGAGCAAATACCCCAACTTTGATATCATGTTGGAAGTAGGAACAGTACCATTGACTTCTGTTTCATTGAATGTACTCTATATTCTTGCGATACGTATTCGCTCTTAAATGAGTGGCTATTAGGAAAAATTAACGGTGTGAACAAATGCTTCTAGAATAAGGTTAAAAAGTTGTATACAGGTAGTAGGGTTGTATTTATTGACAAAATGGCGGAACACACATTATAGTGTGCCAAATGTATTGGATGCGTTGAGCAAGTGGTCCAACTTCTAAATCATGCTGCAAGGCAGAACAGTATCATTGATTTGAAGACCTGCGTGAAGGCTTGTGTCATTAATGGCTTGCGTGATTAATTCGCCCTTAGGTGAGTGAGAATTTAGAAAAAGATACAGGAGAACATATGCTGCTATAATAGAGGACAAAATACCTTGAATACAAGCCGCATGGCTGTATTTACCTATAACAGGGCCAAACCGACAATATAAGGTGTGAGAGGTATCGGAGCGGCTGAAAGTACTCACCTACGAGGCAGAAACCTGGAAGCTTACGAAAAGGGTTCTACTCAAATTGAGGACGACGCAACGAGCAATGGAAAGAAGAATTATAGGTGTAATGTTAAGGGACAAGAAAAGAGCAAATTGGGTGAGGGAACAAACGCGTGTTAATGACATCTTAGTTGAAATCAACAAAAAGAAATGGGGGCATGGGCAGGACATGCAATGAGGAGGGAAGATAACCGATGGTCATTAAGGGTTACGGTCTGCATTCAAAGGGAAGGGAAGCGTAGCAGGGAGCGGCAGAAAGTTAGGTGGGTGGATGAAATTAGGAAGCTTGCAGGGACGACATGGCCCCAATTAGTACATGGCCGGGGTTGTTGGAGAAGTATGTGAGAGGCCTTTGCCCTGCAGTGGGCGCAACGATGTTGTTGTTGTTGATGATGATGATGATGATGAAAATAGGTGCTCCAACTTTTAAATGCGCTGCAAGCCAGCACAATACCATTGACCTATCTTTCAATAAAAGGACAGGGGTAATTGGAGATCGCAGTGAGAGACCTTCCTGCTGCAGTGCACATGAAACAGGCTGATGATGAAGATGATGATTATGAAGACGAAGTGAGTGAGAATTTAGAAAAATTAGCAATGAGAACTCACGCCTCTCGATTACCGGATAAAAGAGATTCTATACAAGAAGCAGGGTTGCATTTCCTTGGAAAATGGCGAAACGGACAATATAAGGCATGAAAATGGAGCAGGGGCTCCAACTTCTAATCCGTGCTGGAAGTCAGAACAGTATCACTCATTTCTCTTTCAATTATTTTACTATACAGGCTTGCGATATTGTTCGCTCTGACATGAGCGAGTATGTGAATAAAATAACAAGGGACACAAATGTTACCAGAATGCCGGATAAAAAACGTTGGATACGCGTAGCAGGTTTGTATTCACTTACAAAATGGCGAAACACGCATTACAAGGCGCGAGAGGTATTGGAGCTGTTGTGAGCCGTTGCTCCTACTTGTAAATCATGCCGCCAATTAGAACACTACCGTGGACTTCTCTATTAATAAATGAACTTTACACACCTGGGAGAGTTGTTTGCTCTTAGATGAGGGAGAATGTGAAAAGTAACAGTGGGAACAAATGTTTGTCGAAGAAAGGAAAAAGGGTTGTGTACAAGTAGTAGGCTTGTTTTTACCTACAAGATAGCTAAACAAACAACACAAGGCAGAATAGTTATAGATGGTGTTGGGAGCGATTGCTCCAAGTTCTAAATCATGCTGGGAGTGGTAACAGCAACATTAGTTTCTCTTTCAATGAATATACAATACAGGCTTGCGACATTGTTTGCTCTTACGTAAGCGGAAAAAAAAATAACCGGTGGACACATGTTTCTGAAATATCGGAAAAAAAGGTTGTATACACATAGCAGGGTTTTATTTACTTACAATATGGCAAAAGGATATTATAAGGCTGGAGATGTATATGAGGTGTTGAGGTTGAGACGTGGGCTCCAACTTCTAAATCAAGCTGCAAATCAGAAGAATACAATTGTTTTTTCTTTCAATGAATAAGTGATGCAGGCTTGCGACGTTGTTCACGCTTAGATGAGTGAGAATCTGAAAAAAGTAACAGGCGGAACAAATGCACGTAGAATTGAAAACAAAAAAAAACGTGTACAAGTGCTCGGGTTGTACATACTTACAAAATGGCGAGACACAATATAGGGCGCGATATGTTTTAGGTGCTCAGAGCACGGGCTTCGACTTCAAAATCATGCTGCAAATGAGAATAGTACCAAATGACTTCTCTTTCAATGCAAACACAGTTCCGACTTGCGAGATATATTCGCTCTTAGATGAGTGAGAATTTGGAAAAGGCATCAAGGAAACAAATATTTCTGTAATACATAATACAAAGATTGTGTATAGGGTGGTCCTTTAAGAAAGGCAACAGGTGAATGTGTGGTCTGTGCTCTACGGAGGCTGCTTAAAGCGCCAGCAACAGAGAGCAATGGGAAACACTTCCGCTTGTAGTGCCATCTATCGGCTGCCAGAATGAGCCTACAAGGCTGATAGGCATGCGGCTGTGGACTGCCTCCTACGTCAGGTGATTGCGCAACACGGGGCCTGCAGCCCAGCGTCTGCTGCTAGCAAACAGCACTCGCAACACTAGCACAATGGAAACAAAACGGAAATGGTCACTTCCAGCGTATCTTAGACGTAAGCATTCGTTGGCGAGTACCGCAACAAGATCTTTCCGCCAAGCAAAAAGTGTAATTCCTTGTATCTACACAAAAATGCGCAATGTGTAAAGTTGCGACATTTCATCATGATAATAATTTAAATGTGGATGATTGGTACCTTTATAAGCGATGAGGAACAATTGAAAAAAATGATTAGAGAGAATAAGCATAGAAACACACAGGCTCCACACAAAATGCATGATAAAGTCTATAGTAGGGGTAGGCCCACATAAAATTTAGGTGTAGGCCAATATAAATTTGGGAGTGGGCCAATTTAAATTTCCGGATTCGCCATCTTAAAATTTGGCGTTGGGCTAAGTTGAAATTTGGAGGTGGATCAACTTAAAATTTGGGGGCAGGCCAAAATAAATTTGGGTGTTGGCCAGTATAAATTTCAGTGTGGGCCAGCCTAAAGTTTAGGGAGGGCAAACTTGACATTTGAGCGTTGACCAACCTAAATTTGGCAGTGGGCGAAGTTGAAATTTAGGGGTGGGCCAACTTGAATTTGGGGTTGGTCTATGTACACTTTGAGAACTCGAGTAGAGTTTCTGGGTACTTTTTTGCAGAGTGGACCACTGGCTACCTGCCCCCACCCATACCATAAATAAACCTAACCAGATTTGGAGAGGTTTAGGAGAGAGGAGCACAAAAGTGAAACTTCAGGTTACGTAATAAACGTGAATTTTGATTTAATATTTAGGCTTGGTAATTTCTGTTATGACGAAGTTTGCATAATTACTTAATAAACCTTAGGTAAAGTTGTGGGGAAGGCGTTTATATCTGTATTAAATAATTAGGATTACTTCATTAGTCTAACAATTTACCATAAATTCAGATTAATTAGCTTCCATATTTCTAATTACCCTCAATTATTCGCCAATACCCTTAACTATTTTCATTGTAAGTAATCTTATCAGGCTTTATTAACCTTACTTACACTTATATACATCTCAGCACGCACTATATGAAGTCATAATCACGTCTCATTACCCATACGTAATCATAAGGCACTCTCATATACAACTCCATAGGACCTCGTGTATACCTATGCATGCAGTGCATCGTGTCATGCGTTACAGCCAGAAAAACGGACGGACAAAGTTCCGAAGGAAGAAGCCCTAGTATGCTGACGCCTTAACAGAGGCACGCCAGAAGTGCCTGAAAACTGCTGGGTGTATGTTGGCGCTTTCATGTTTCCAATGCGCCTCGTACACAACGCGGTTTGCTAGCAGCAGCCGTTGCGCTGCAGGCCCTGCTCTTTGCGCAACAGTCAGGAGAGGAGGGGGGATTCAGGCTAATTCTAGCAGGTGCTTGCCTATCTGCCGTGCCTGGTTATTCTGGCCGCCAACAGATGACGCCACAAACACACATGCTTCTCCTTGCTGCCAATGGATGGCACTGTAAGCAGCCTCCCTAGTGCACGGGCCGCACACTGGCACGCTCATTTTCATAAAGGACGACCCTGCACAGGCAGTGCTGTTCCAACTTATTACAAAATGGCGAAACAGACATCACGAGGCAGGAGTGGTACAGGATGTGTTGAGCAGAGGCCCGAACTTCTAAATCATTCTGGAAGTGAGGCGAATACCGTTTACTTTACTTCCAAGGAGTATACTATAGAGCCTTGCGAAACTTATTCGCTCGTTGGTGAGGGAGAATATGAAAAATGTACCAGTGGGAATGAATATTTCAGGACTCCAGGAGAAAAAGGCTGTATACAAGTAGCAGAGATGTATTTACTTACAAATTGGCGGAACATACTTTATAAGGCGGGAGAGGTATTGGAGGTGTTGAGAGCAGGGGCTTGACATCTGACATCTCCATTGACATCCCTTACAATGAATATACCCTACAGGCTTTCTAGCTTTATTTGCTCTTAGGTGAGTGATAATTTCGAAAAACAACCGGTGAAATAATGTTTCTAGAATACAGGATAAGATAGGGGTTATGTACGTAACACGGTTGTATTTGCCTTCAAAATGGTGAAACAGACATTATACGGTGGGACAAGTACAGGAGGTGTCAAGGGCAGGGGCTCACACTTTGAAATGCTGCTACTTGCGAGAACACTACCGTTGAGTTCTCTTTCAATGAGTATACTATACAAACATGCGAGAATAATTCGCTCTTAGATGAGTGATAACTTGTAAAAAGTACCAGGGGAACACATCCTTCTAGTATTCCGGATAAAAAAGCTTGAATGTAGGTAGCAGGGTTATATTTACTTATAAAATTGCGAAACAGACATTATAAAATGCGAACGGTACAGAATGTGTTCAGCAGGGGCTCCTACCTCTAAAGCATGCGGCAAGTGAGAAAACTACCATTGTCTTCTCTTTCAGTGAATATTCTATACAGGCTTGTGACATTGTTCGCTCTTAACTGAGTGACAATGTGGAAAAAGTAATGGGGGAACATAAGTATCTACCGTGACGCTGGTTGGCAGTGATATCAGATTAGAATAGGCATAAGAATTTAGTATGTCTATATAGTCTTTTGCGCATTGGACTATCTGATATGGCGTCTGTATTGAGGTCTCCAAGAAGCACAAAAGATTTTGTTACAGTGCGTAAATTGTGAAGAGCATTGTCAATGAAGTGGACAAATTCCACCGATTCGCCTGCGGATGGTCTGTAGATCACGCCATCAGTGACGTTCGACAATTTGAGTTAAAGGCTGTCAAAATCTTCATCGCATTTAGTCATGTCACTCGGCACTTCATACTGTACGCGCTCTTTTAGAAAAATTACTATGCCACGGCCCCTTTTTACATACCTACTAAGGCTTACGCACTTGTAACCAGGAAGGTGTGGCACCGTGTCCGTGTGTGTTAGCCAAGTTCCTGTTAAAACTATTGAAAAAAACTTAATGTTTAGAGACTGTCCCCTTTGTCTTTTGTGCTGCGCTTGTTTATATGTATAACTAAACATTGGCGTTTATTTGACCTGTGGTTTTGGTTAACAGTTTAGCAATCGCAGTACAGGCAAAAATTTTGATCTGCCATCATTTTTCTGAACGGTATTGAACAGGTGCACCATTGTCATTAGATTATGTTCTCCAGATCATACTGTTTAGCGATCTTGATAGCATTCGAGCCCTCGCCTTTTCGAGCAAGAATTTTCCCTCCAGGGGACCACACGAACTTCCACCCTGCCGACTTTTTCGCTTGCAGCCCCCAGAAGCACTTTGTTTAAAATTGTCAAATGTTCATTTCGATATACCGGAGAAGCTTCTCCTCCGTAGTCAAGGTTTTTCGTAGGTATCATTTGTGTTTTGCTTTTTTGCAGGATTGCATTTGGTTTGGTAGGCTAGACGAAACGAGCCACTATACTTTTCTCCTCTGAGTTGTTTACAGGGACGCAATGACAAAGGTCAATATAGTATGTAATATAGTATGTAGTAATATCTGTGTCAACGATTGGCTCACCCAAGAAGACGCGAATTTTGATAACCACCTCTGTAGCATCTCCGTGTGTTGGCACACTCTTGATTTCCGGATTATAAGATCTCTTGTATTCTTCCCACTGATCGACTCTGTGGCTCAATTTTCGGTTCTCGGATGTAAGTTCATTTCTTTTCTCTAACCCTCGAAATTATTTATGCAGTTCCTTTAACCTAATATCTAATATCATTAATAGCCTAATATCATTTACATCGTCACATGTGTCACTGCAGAATTTCACTTTCTTTCAAAGCCCTCAGATCAGCTCGAAGTTCGCGCTTCAAGTTATTAAGGACCTTAAAAATATGTGGCGTCCTTAGTCATACCTAGGTCGAAAGAGGGTGACCAAGATAAGTAGGGTAAGGATATACAACGACAGCGCGCACTAGGCTCTCGTTCAAAGGGCGACACTCATGGTGCACGTTGTGTTCTGCAACAGTGCAAGGATAGTAAGGATTTGTTTTATGATAGCTAGTAGCGTCACCTGCAGTGTAACAGAAAAAAGATTAAGTCTCTGTTCGCTATGAACTGTCGCCAAACTGTACTGGCTGTCGTCCTCCTTAAGCACGCTCTTGTGGCACCACCGTCGTAGCCAACTTCTCCATGGAGCACGCATACGCCAGATAGACACTCGAACGACGACCGAACATGATGGCATAGCAGCCGTCTTTACTGAAAGAATCATCCCTTCACAGGCAGCTCATCCGTGGCAGGGACTACAGTGTAACGGGAAAAAGATTAAGTCCGTGTTCTTTGTGCACTGTCGCTGAACTGTAGTTGCAGCTGGTGGTCGTCCTCCCTAAGTACGCTTCTGTGGCGCCGCCATCGTGGCCAACCTCTCCATGGAGCATGCATACACCAGACAGCCACTCGAACGGCGACCGAAGATGATGAGATAGCAGCCGTCTTTACTGAAAGAATCGGCCCTTCACAGGCAGCTGATCCGTGGCAGGGACTACAGTTCAACAGGAAAAAGATTAGGCCCGTGTTCCCTGTACACTGTCACCAAATTAAAAAGTATTCATTACATATTCGCCTTATATATCTGACTAGGAGCTATAGCTACCTTGGGAGAAGCTCTACAGATGCTCGCTCAAAAAAATGAACTACCTTTGTGCAACGCCAACTAGAGAGCAATATTTCAAAACTATTCATTGTATATTAGATAAAACTACCTCAATAGGACCTATAGGATCTTGGGCACAGCTCAAAAGGTGTTGGGTCAAAAAAGTGTTGTATCTCTGTGCAACAGCAACTTTAGAACATTATTTCAAAACAATGTGTTGTATATTCCCCATACCTATTTGAATAAGAGCTATATGTGCTTGTTCGTAGCTCTAAAGGTGTTGGTTCATAGAAGTAATGCAGCTCTGTGCAACAGCATCTTCAAAACAATATTTCTAAACTATTCGTTCTAATTTCGGCATTATGACCTGAATAGGAGCTATGAGTAACTGAACGTTAAATGGGAACCAAACCCACAACCTTCGCATGCGAAGGTTGTGGGTTCGGTTTCCATTTGCGGCAGAGACGCTGGCTCAAAGAAGTGATGTAGCTGTCTTCCACAGCATATTCATTGCAATATTTCCAAACTATTTATTGTGTCTTCGCCATAAATATCTCAATAAGAGGTATATGGGTGTGCCTTGGTGCTTAATCTGTTGACTCAAACTAAAAATGGAGGATTCGGCCACACCACGTTGAGAACTACTGTACTAATGAGTGTATAATCTCCATATCTATCTGAATAACAGCCATAGGTGCTTGGGCAGCTCTATAGGTGTCGGTTAAAAGAAGTAGCGTAGCTCTGTGCAACATCATCTTATGAACATAATTTCAAAACTATTTATTGTATACTGCCTAAAAGTATCCGAATAAGCTTTATAAGCATTCAGGTATTGCTCTAAAGGTACTGACTCAAACAAATAAAGCAGCTCTGTGCAACGCCAATTGAGAGCACCATTTCAAATCTATTGATTGTATAATCCCCAAAAATAGCTGAATAAGTGCTTTAGGTGCCTGACTATAGCTCTAAAAGTATTGGCTCAACGATGTACGTATCTCTCTGCAACCGCATCCAAAACCATTTATTGTATATTCCCCATAAATATCAGAAGAGCTATAAGTGCTTGGGCGTAGCTTTGAAGCGGTTGTCTCAAAAGGTATGGATATCCACGTAACACTATGTTCGCAACATTGTTTCAAATATATTCATTCAATATTTCGCATAAATATCGCAATAAGAGCTATATGGATTTCGGCATAGCTCTAAGAGTGTTAGCTAAAAAAGTAATGTAGGTCTGTGCAACAGCGTCTTCAGAACATTACACAAAAACTATTTATTTTATGTTCCCAAATTTCCAATAAATATTCTAAGGGCGATATTTATGGGAAATGATTGTAAAACTAATTATAACTTTAAAGGGTTTGCCTCAAGGAATGTATGTAGCGCTGGGCAACACCATCTCCAGAACTATGTTTAAAAATTAGTTTTTGTACTTTCTCATTAAATGTTTGAAGACCTACAGGTGCTTGGGCATAACTCTAGAGGTGTGGGGTCAAGTAAGTGATGTAGGCCTGTGCAACAGCATCTTGGGAACATTATTTAGGAACAAATATTTGCGTAATCTGTATAAATATCCGAGTAAGAGCTACAGGTGCTTGGGCGGAGCCCTCAAGGTGTTGGCTCAAAGAAGTAATTAGCTCTGTAGACACCATCTGGATAATTTTTTTTCAAAAACTATTCATTCAATATACCCTATGAAAGAGAATAACAGTTATAGGTACCTTGGCATAGCTCTAAAAACTTTGGCTCAAGGATGTATGATAGCTCTGTGCAGCAGAAGCCTCGGAAGATTATTTGAAAACTATTTATTGTATAATGCCCATAAGTATCTGGTAAAGAGCTAGAGATGCTTGGATATAGATCTAAAGGCGCTGCCTCAACAAATCAATGTATGTCTGTGCTACACTCTAAAAACAAAGAGAGTGCCGGGCACTCTCTTTGAGGGAGTAGCGGCTTGTCCCATATTTCACTCTCTTTTCGAGAGTAGATCAACTCTCTTTGAGAGAGAGTAGGTCAACTGTTGTTGACAGAGTTTTGTTACTCCACCGCAAGGGATTGCTAGTACTCTTCTGCAGAGTGATAATACTCTTCCCACAGGGAGTGCTAGTACTCTTGCGCAGAGTACTAATACTCTCATCGCAGGGGTAATGGCACTCCACCAGACCGAGTACTTCTATTCCCCCAAACATAGTGCTAGTATTCATCCCAATACCATCTTAGCGAAGTCCTGGACACGCATGCAGGCAGGAAATCAGATCAAATTAGGGTCGCTGATACACCGTTCCCTAGGCGGCTCTTCAGAGTCAGTGACCCGATTCCAAGCGGCCTTCAGAATAGGCGTGAGCAATGTTATGCAGGATTTTAAAGTCATATATCCTGGCTATTTGCTGCCTACCATGAGGCGTGACTGCTCGGAATCGGCCTATGCGTATGTGTCCCGAACGCCACTGCGGAGAAAAAAAAAGCTAATTAACATTCAATCCGCAATTATCTTCGCACATTTCACAATCAAGAGACACATAATCTAATTAGAACACAAAAGTCGAAGGAATTACATACTTATGGAGAACCACATTGCTCTATACATCACGTGGATTCGAATTTGCGTACACTCGCATCTATACAATTCAAAGCACACATCCTAACCATTAACCACAGAGCCACCACGCTCTGTCGTGTTCTTTTAGGGGTTATATACATAACAAATGTATTTGAGGAATCGGCTGCGGTGGGTGGAGTTTCTCTGCAGTGTGCTGTGCTGTTGTGTACTGGAATACGTTTGCGTTTGCACCATTTCCATTCCTTGCTACGACTAACGAAGGAATACAACGTGGGCCACGACGTGAGAACTATTCACGGCTTGTCGTCACCCCAGGAAAATAACAAATGTGCCGTTCAGCTCACGATCGAGTGCTTTTCCAGTCCATGCATTATATGTTCTACGAAAATACGCGGATACAATTTAGTCGCGCGTATACTGGTGAGCATTTCTGTTTATTTTTTCCGCCAGTTCCATTCGTATGTGGTCAACTGCGACGCCAGTACCGGGCATTTCGACGTGCCCCACGTTGCCGTGGAGGCGTTCTTTTCAAGTGCAATAATTTAGAGTTTGGTTCAGTCCGCTGTGAGCTGTTGTCCTGCATTAGCAGCGGATCGTTAGCGTTTTGAAGGGCATGTATTCCAGCATTTGGAGGCTGCGTATGCCGATAGCCGCGTCACATGCATTGGCACGCATGTTTAAATGACTAATGTGTCCACTTGTTACGCGTGCACTGCTCGTATCCTGTGGCAGTGCTCGTTCTAAAAACTTCGAAGACCATCTACATTCATACGTGTGTTCAATATATATGCACAGGATGGACTTGCCGGCTAGTTGGTTGAGCATTTCAGAGGAAACAGCGCAACACAAGGACGACGCAAAAACATGGACCAAACCACGAAGCGCTGGTGTGGTTGATGCTTTTTTTTGTCCTGGTGTTTGCGCTGTTTCTTCTTCCACAATACACGCACACCACAGGTACGCGAAAGTTTAGGAGCATAGGGCGTTAACTGTTTTCCCCGTTTCCTCTCAGTGTCAATGGCACAATGCGTTGCCCGGAATTGCGCACGCTTACCCCTCATTTTCAGAAATGCATCATAACTTGAAGCCGACGCTTGGATTGATCTAAATGACGCAAGTCGTGAACGCACCAAAAGAAAGGCAGTCAGCGTCTGGGGGACGTTCGCACCAGGCGTCGTTTATATCAAATCAAGCATGAGCTTTGTATTATTATACATTTCTGAATACGGGGGTTAGTCATCTACTTCTCACAGAAAATGTCGAAGAAATGCCCGCCAAAATCAGGCACATTCGTAAACTTAACTAGGCAATACGAAGCTACGTAGAAAAAAAAGTGGTAATAAAAGCTTTCAGTATTTTTCTTTACTCCAAAATGGTAGCGCTCACGTGGCTTCAATGTGCAGAGATAGTGCAGCGTTAGCTAAAAAGCATAAATTTCCGAACTCCATGCCGAAATAAGCTTGTAAAATTATTTAGGTGCTAGAATCCAGGTTTTGTAGCGATCCTTAAAAAACCTTTAATTCTAAAATGCCATTTTCAAGGCATTTAAAACCCTGGAATATTTAGAAGTACTGGAAAGTCCTTAAATTTGTACACTTGGCTAGACTTAGCAGACATTGCCAAGCGTTTTTTCCCCTTCTGTGACACTCTTCGCATGTAACAGAAAATTGTCTGTGGAGGTAATAGAAGGAAAGCGACAGCCTTAAAGTTGAAATTACAAAGGAGCTGCAGATACCAGTTTTAGGGGACAAATGTACTTGGAGGCGCAGAAGCAGGAAGCTCAACAGTTGAGGCATTCAAAGAAAAGCCGTGATGAGTAAATTGAGAGCTACAGACACAATAAAAGGAAATTACAAATGACTATTGCTTATTTGGTGGTGAAAAGCTGACATCCCATACACTGTCAAACCAAACAGCATTAAAAAACTGCAAATGTTGCAGGTCCAAGTAGTTAATTGTGCTATTGCAGAAAAACTTTGAGCGCTTTCTTGAAATGCTTCCTTGTGTGCGTTTAGTGATGGACGGTGAAAGGCAAATTAGCCGTCTTTCAAATGTTTGAAATCAGTGAAATGCGATTTGTTTTGTATTCTTTTGTTTGCATTAAAGTTAACGATGTTGTTGAACAAGTTATTCCCTGTCCAAACTATTAAAAAAATCGCACGAGGTCCTTGAAGTTACTGTGTGGGGGCCTCGAAAGTTCTTGAAAACCATTGCATTTTTTTCTTCAACTCCAGTGTGGGGCAGTCCTTCAGCCAGTGCAAACTTTTTCTGTACATCCCTGTTAGCTCTGTCATTTTTCCAGTATTGTAGTACAAGATTTGTTAAACTGGTTTCGCAGAATATGAACAGTATACCCTTAAATTAGCTGTTAATTTGTATGCACAAGTTCAGGTTCTCAGTTCGGTTGCATGACGAATTGCCATACCTCAATAGATACAAGAAAAAAATCTTATTAGAGTTTAATAAAATCCAAACAATAATAATCACAACAATATAATGACATACATCTCTTTTGGTACGTATACAGCCCATGTCTTGGCACTGTATAAATTCAACTATACATCGCAAGTACTGTATCCTCACCACTATAACTCCCATGTGTAAAACCATCACAGCAATACTTCAACAAATATCACAGTGATTAGTGACATACACTTTGTAACTGCTTTACATGAGCATATTGTATACAAATGGTCCCTGTGTACCTACACATGACTAGTGCCCCCCGAGTACTAATACTCGCAGGTGTAAAACCAACAAAGCAGTTCTTTAAAAATATCACAGCGCTTAGTGACGTACATGCTGTAACTCCCTTGTAAAAGCTTAATACAAACACGTTAGCACACAGAAAGCTAACAGTGGGCCTACATGGAAATACCACCGCCTCAATACTAATTCACAAGTGTAAAACCATCCAAGCAGTTCTTTAGAGAATATCACAATGCTTAGCGACACACATTTTGTAAGTAGCTTCTATAAGCTTTATACAAACATGAGAACATACACAAAGCTATCGCCGCACCTGCATAGAAGTGCGGTCATCTGAACACTATTATTTGCAAGAGTAAGCTCAACAGAACAGTTGGTTATAGTGACGCTCATTTTGTAACTGCCTTGTACAAGCTTAGTGCAAGCACAAGGATGCAGAAAAAAATAAATTAAGAACTTGCTCTATGAATACACAAACAGATCAACACAAATGGCAAACATCGCTTTGAAGACACTTGACCGTGACAAAGCGCAGGGCTGTGCCGGTTGAAACTGCCATCCAGAAAAGTATTGAGCAATGCTTAAACCACACGCAATAAAGTGCAGAAAGACTGCGTCTCTAATGTACCTATCTTAATTCAAATTTCTTGAATATAGGGCTCTCTTGCAGATAAGGCATCTGATCCAACTGATCTAATTTTACACCTGCTAAATGCATACAATGCACTCAAATGTAACTGGTAATAATAATTATAAAACATTTTAAAATTGATAGTATGATGAAAATGCATGACTAGAAAAAGGTGCAAGTATGACACATGTTCTTTTTTTCGCAATTTTTGTATTATTGGACAACCGGGAACCTCGAACCCACAAAAAAGAAGATACTCCTGCATTAATAGTGGTATGAATAATTTTTTTGAAAGCTTTTTACAGACAAGTTGCAGTCTGTACTTTTTACTGACAAGTTGCAGTCTTTGACCAGTGATGGAACAGCAGTGTCTGTGTGATTTTCATCACACTTCTGTCCTATGCCATCCTTACCAGAGTTGGCGGCACACAGATACCCAAATTTCCAGTGTTGCTTTCTCAGGTAGTTGTTTTTGATTTGCTCAACATCAGTTGGCACTTCAGCTGCATCAAACTTCTTTTTTACCTCTTCAACAACAACATAAACAACAATCTTATGACACCTGTGTTGTCCTATTAGTTGCCTACAAAGACCAGGTAATCTAACAACCACACTGACAGTCTCTACTATCTTCTAATGGAGAAGAGGTGTGTCCCACCATGTGTTCCACATTGTTGTCGCTATGTGGGCTGGCTGGGCAGGCAACAACTGTAATATGTTTTCATATCTTAAAGTGATGCTTGTACTGTGTTATAACACTTAGTCTTACACTTGCTGCACAAGAACACTCCCTCACAGTCGTGGTGAAAAGCTTTTGTATGTTGCGCAAATGAGTTCTAGGCACTACAAAAAAAATTCACAGTGATAGCACACATGTTGCTCTACCAGGCCTGGTGCAGTTCCTTCTGACACTGCTGCTGATGCTGACACACTGCTGCTTGCATCGTACACTGTTGCAGCTGCAGTAGACATGGCCGTCTCTGTATCTATTGCTGCCGTGCCACCTGTCATGGTAACTTCAGGTGGAATCGGGCTCACTTCTGCAACAGAGATGTCGTTTGCCCCTTGAGGGCTCTCGTCGTCAGGGCCAATAATTTCGTAGGCATTGTCTCCTGCATCAAAGAACCAATAAGAACAGCCTGAATTAATAAACATAGCTCTAAAAAGTATGGACATCAAAACTTAACCACAAGCTTTGCACATCAGTGGCCAGGCTTAATGAATAATACTTGGAGGAGGAGTTACACAATTGTGTGTGTACATTACAGTTAAGCCTCATTAGAAGAGATACTAAAGAGGCACGGGAAACATGTCTCTCGAAACCAAAAATTTTTAAACACTGAGGAGCCCGACGAGATCACTTTATTACGCATAATCACTAAAGTATGTTTAGATATATCTGAAGAAATAATTGCTCAGGGTGGCTTAAAGGGCCCCTAAACCACTTCTCGACATTTTTTGAACTTTTCAAGTAAACATGCGCATCAAAATCAGAATGCCGTCACAATTGACGATGCCAAACGCCACAGTGCGTAGCACTGTGGGAGCACCACAATAGGAAGAAAACGACCCCGTGCGCCTCTCTGGACCTATCCTGCACACCCCAGTTTGTCCTGACATCACCAGGCTGTCTCTGATGATGTCACCAGTTTCCGGTGCTGTCGATTGGTCGAACGAAAGTGTACGACTGCCGGCAAGGCCTGCAAGCAAATACACATTCCTTCTTCCTCGTCGCGTTGCTCGCGATGCCATTCTGGGCAGCCAATGGGGGCAAAGAACAGAAACGCCAACAGAAGGGTCTCCCTATGAGGCTCTTCAATTAGAGTCACTAACGGTCCCATTGTATTGGCGAGGTCATTAGCGCCACCCCTCGCAGGACGACGGGCCTGCTCGGCAGCAACAGAGCTCGTTGGTGATGGCCTGTCCCGTAACATTTGGACGTTTACTAGGCGGGGAAAAGACGATACTGTCCAGATGGCGTGTACCAGATGAAAGAGTAAAATGAGTGGGGACTACTTTTCGATAATCAAACACGTAGCACCACTATTACTGCACCGTTTCAAAAAATTCTCGTGGCTACGTGTTCGTTGCCTTAACATGTACAACTGCAACACAGCAACTAAATTTCAACCTCGTTGGTTTAGGGGTCCTTTAAAGAAGACATTCACAGTTTTTTAGTTGCTATAGATTGTGTTAGCTTCCTTCCTAACTTCTGGAAGTTAAACACTTCACTTTGCAAGCCTTGTTGCTCGCAGTGCCTTTGAGGTGCTCTTAGACGCTCGTCAGCTTCAACTGTCGACACTTTCTGCCCTGCACAGTCCTCGTTGCCATGGTTTTCTAGTTCATGCTAAAGAGACATGCGCAATGGACTTGTGTGAGGATCGCGTGATCTCTACGCACTTCGGAGCACCCGAGGTGCATGAATTGAATGTGTCTGGGTTGTGTCCCTTTGAAGTAGTGAATGCTTAAAAAGTCGTTAGCAACAATGGTGTCTCTTGTGTAAGATGTTGTTAACGTGGCGAACATCGAAAGACCAACCAAACCACTTTCATATGTCTCTTACAACCAAGTGTATCTTGTAATGAGATTCTACTGCACTGAATATTTTTCATCTATGGATCATCTGCATGTACATATAGTCACAAAGACACGTTGTGTGGAATGGCGAATCAGGAAAAAGCTCGTACTCTTACTTTTTGTCCCTAACATAAGCAGCTGATAACAACATGATAAAAAGCAGGTAATGAGGCTTGCATGGAACATAATCCGTCAGCTCTAAACAGTTTTTTGGGCCCACATCATTCCCTCATGACATAAGGAAACAACGTGATTGCAGTAATGGCTGCATGTGATCTGAGTTGATTGAAAGAAACAATACGTAAGGTTCCCTGTATGTAATTTTATCAGAGTGCTTTTTTGATGTCCTGCTGTGATCCTGGCTGCACATGTCTCTCATGCTTTTTGGCACGATTCCTTTCTTTTCCACTCCACTCTTTTTTCTGCTTTTCTACCCTTTCCCTTCCCCCTTGCGTAAAATAGCACACCTGAAGTATCAAATCTGTTGAATTATTGTGTGTATCAAACCTGTTAACATGCGGGCTTCTCTGTGGTATGTGTTGTATTGTTGCGCTGTACAAGTCAATTCAAGATGAAAGATTGAACATCCCTGCCTTAAGTTTAATTGTAAATCTATCTATCTATCTATCTATCTATCTATCTATCTATCTATCTATCTATCTATCTATCTATCTATCTATCTATCTATCTATCTATCTATCTATCTATCTATCTATCTATCTATCTATCTATCTATCTATCTATCTATCTATCTATCTATCTATCTATCTATCTATCTATCTATCTATCTATCTATCTATCTATCTATCTATCTATCTATCTATCTATCTATCTATCTATCTATCTATCTATCTACCTATCCATATATATATATATATGGATAGATAGATAGATAGCAATTGACGTGTTAGGTTTCTAACACGTAAGCCGGTTAGGTTTCTTGATCATTTTACGTGCTAGCTTTGATTTAAATGTCATGCAGTACTATAAAATATGAAGTGCAGCATTGCTAGCAGCAGAAGGCGTCGTCAGCATCATGGTGCAACTGATTTTCGCACTGTTTGTGTCAGTTAGCCGACACATAAAAAAAAACGAATTCACACATACATATGCAGTGCCAAGTGCACTCCTCCTTCTGAAAACGCAGCCGCCAGTTCCAGTGCTGCTTAAAGGAAAGGTTACATAGAGTGCGAGACTGCATGGAAATACCACTTATGGCTGTAAGTGTATGATCTGCTGATTGGAGAGGTAGTCACATGCTATTGCTAGTCTCTTTTAGAAGCATTACTAAAGGATGAATTAAAATCTATTCATAAGTCACGAATTTCACGCACCCACAGCTTGGTTAAATAACTTGTGAGAAAAAGACATGTGTACCTGGAATAGCAACCTTTTTTCCTGCTGCAAAATTTTCCTTCAAAAAATGAAATAACTTTACAGCGTCGTAATCTATTGTGTTTCTCGCAACTACTTGCCGGCAGTGGCGAGTTACAGTGTTTATATCTGACTCATAGCAACCATGTATGCCTCTGTGAGACATGATCGCACCTTTGTGGTCAAAATGTACGTTAGAACGACACCACCGTCTCATTAAAAAAAAGCCTCAGTACAAGGCAGCAGCCAACTGCATAATGTGAAATTGCAACTGATGTCCATTTACTGGTGGCCTGTGTTCGAGTCACTTCTGGCAGTTTACTGGGTGCTGAGAAATGCACGTCCTGGGTTGTCCCTACAAAACATACAGGGTTATGTCAAAAGATGAAAATATATATACACCGGCATTTCATAAGGTTCAAAACAAATGAGCAAACTAATAAACAACTGTAATGTAAACAGAGTACACATGATAAAATAGGCTGTCAACTGGTAATGCATTACGTGAAAAACCTAATGCATAGGAAAGACTATATTTATACACACGAAGCTGACACACAATTTCATTCGCTCTAGGTTTTCCCGTGCAGTATATTTAATTTATTATCTCTTGCGGGCAGAGCAACATTAGTGTATATTACGCACTAAATATGTACCCTGGAAAACTTTTCTTCATTGTGCACCTGTGCGCGCTTCGAATGAGTAGCGTTGTAATATTTACATACATGGCTGAACACGGATTTCCTTTGCCCTGTGTCGTGTACAGTGAGCTACATATATCTGCCCCCCACCCCACCCTTTTTGTACTAGCCATACTGCGTGCCATTGCACCTATACGCACGTCAATAAACCTCACGACACAGAAAAAAAAAGCGCAGATCACCCATGCCTGCATGTTGTAGTGGGCCTAACCTAACCTAGCATGGGCTGTTGCTTTCTATAGTAAACACAGGCACCATGCTCATTGCAAGTATGTATCATGTCACTAAGCAAATATGCAATTTCATTGTACCACTATTTTTTTATCACATGGATGTATCTGATGAGAGGCAAGACAAAAAGCAGTCACTTCTCAGAACTAATCAGCTTTTTTAAAACACATCTCTAACTTTTCTATGACACTTGCTGCTATGTGTATGTGTCCAGAGAGCATACTTGATTTGACTTTCCAATCGGAGACATTACATAAATATGCCATGTTAAGATGACTGCCTGGAGCATGTGAGAATTTTCATCTTGGTGTAACATACTGTATCATGATTTTGTTTACATTTGGTCAAATGGTACACCCAATATACCCACATACTAGTTTTCTTGTCCAAATTGCATGCCAATGTATTTTGATTTTTTGGCATTGGCTCCTCTTCACTACGTGAAGTCGCGCTGCACTGGCTCTTTCACATCCTCGTGTCCTTGCAGCTGCCTTCTTGCGTTATATAAAGCAGGTGCCTGAAAAATATCGTATGGAAAAGTCAACACAAGTGCATGGTGCAAAACAAGATCAAGAAAGTCAAGGCCATGGCAATAAAAGAAAGTCTTAGCTTTCAGTCTTCTTAGTGAAATGCATGCAAAACATCCAAATGGCTGCAACAGTCAACTGCTAAATTAACGTCAATTTTAGATTTACGCAAAAAAGAAATAACAGACAGTTCATCCTCGTTCGGCACGAATGTTCGAATACTCCTGCTAATGAATAGAATATTGGTCATATTCAGACATCATAGGTCTGTTATGAGTCTGGTGTATCGCAAACACCACTTGTGACACATCCTAAGCACGTGCCCAGTGTGCCCCCGCACCATCCCAGCTTGTGCCACTGCTGAAGCCATAATTTGAGGATAATAGCTGCAAACATGATGCTCAGTAGGGATGAAAATATTGTCCTTCAGTTCAATGGCTTTATGGATGTGCCTATAAAAAAGGGCAACAAGGCTTGTTATGGCAAGCTTACCCACATTTCAATACTAACAAGAATGTTCACTGCGACCTGCATCTAAGCTTACTAAAAGGCATGGACTTATTTTCATGTATGAGGTGCGCAATGGAGTTCATTTTTTACAGACCCGACTTTCTGCTGCAGTTTGAAATCTAGCATTTTAGATTCTTGAAGGCATGCAAAAGTTGCAGTTAAACTGCAGTTATTAGTTTATTACTCCAACCTATTGTTCTGTGTACGACGGACTGGCAACACGGAATTAAAGCAACATTTTATTTTGATATTTTATTTCTCTACAAAAAATATTCAAGTGATAAACACGTTTCGATCTGCCATGCAATAGCAAAATGCACACATTACGCTTGTAACCCCCAGAGGAAGGCGGATTTAGCTATTCATATGACATAACTCTGACACGCCAACTCATATTAGCAAATGCAAAGGCATGTCCAAAACAATAAGCGTATGCAAAGCGCCCTTGCACTTGTAATTCCACACAGCAGCCGTTATATCTGATACCGATGCATAACTAGCTGCTCGACAATTCACCGAGTTCGTAGACATAAGCGTCCTTTCAGTTTCGCACCGTGCACGAAAACCACAACAGGAGACAAAACCAGACCTACCTATAATCACACCATTTCAATACATGAGCAAAAACAGTTCAGTCTTAGGGATAAACATTGTGAGAGTGATTTAGTGCGCCGCGGCGACGAGCGACGGCTTCGAGCGACAAAACGGGCCGTCGCTTGAACAGATGGCTCGGTTCTGGAAATCTAGAAATCGTCGCTCGTCGCCCGAAAGTGCTACGAGCGACTAGCCAATAACGCGAAGCCGGAACTGGGTGTAGATCGCTCAAATACTACCGAATGTCGCGCGGAACGAGCAAATGATTCAATTTTTATACGTGCAAGGATAAGAACCTACGGCAAGACCTCCGGAAATATTTTATGCTACTTTTTATAGTAAAATACATCAACGTAAATTACTAAAGCACGCGTCACGCGTGATTGCAGCCCTCATGCCGGCAACACGGGGAGGCGTCGCTCAATATCGTCGCTCGCACGGAGTACGACTTGTAGGCGACGAGCGAACGCGACAGCCATCTCCATCGCGTCGCTTGTAGCTGCCGCGCGCAAGATCGCTTATATGGGGTTTATACTTTTTTCAGCATAAAACATGGATTCCTCTTGCGTTTTCAGTATGTTCAAGATAACGCGCCCAACTGACCTCTTGCAGCATGCAGCTAAATGCCTGCGGCAAAGTTTCTAAATAGCACTAACTTCAGTGGCCGCAGATTTCCCCTGCGTGAGACACCGTCAAGCGCGCGGTTTATTTGTAAGAAAAAAAGCATGCTGCCAGCAAAATGATGCCTTCTCATATGTGATTCCTTAGTTCAACAGTGTTCCGTACAAAGTAGACTGCCAAACTGAATAAATTCAAACACACAAAACGTGCGCTAATCACTCTCCGCATAGGCTCGGAATCACAGTCTGGTGAGCCAACCATTTAGGCGCCCTCTCGCCTGGCGTCTTATTGAACATACCATAGTTCAGGCAGCGTTTGCGATTTTTAAAGCTCTTACGGACAATGGCAAAGTGATAAAATCACATGCCGTTACCGCGACGACTGGCTCTTTCGATTGACATCGAGAGACACAGCGTGTATGCCTAGTCCTTTGTCAATCGCGTCGGCTAAGCGCAGCGACGACTTCCTGGCGATAGCATGACATATACGGACAATGTGCACCTAAGTTAGAATTCACTTACCGTGGGGGATTTACTGTTATATCCAAGGCATGACGAATGACTGTCGTGTTTTCGTGGCGACGCGAGATGGCTGACATACGATCTCCCTTGGCTGGCCTTTGCTGCTGCTGTGCTGCTCAGCGGACGAATCACCTTTCTCCGGTGCTGTGTTGTTCCGCGATCTTGAGCGCGCGCGCGCGCGGTGGAGCAACTCCGAGTGAAAACGTAGAGTGCTCGCTACGCGTTTATTTATTTATTTATTTATTTATTTACGATAACCTTACAGGCCCCCGTAGGAGCATGACGTAAGGGGCGGGTATAAACAGAAACAGTACTATATGAGCTAGTGAGCATATTATGTAGGAAGTGGCACTTATACATTTCTACTAAAAAGCATTCAAACACAAGAGATACAGCACTTTAAAAAAAGAAAAGTAACTGATGCGCAGTACAGACCACGATGCAGGTGAGAAATAGCAATGAAAACCAATAAGTTGGTGAACAGATTAAAAGGGTGTTATTGAAAGATGACTGCTGACTTGGTTGCGGAAGGAATCATGGTTTGTTTAGGAAGCGATAGTGTCGGGCAAATCGTTCCACAGAGAAATGGCACGTGGAAGCGCAGAGCTGTTGAAGGTTACTGTGTGACCGAAGATCCGCGAGTAACTGAAAGTGTTATGGAGGCGTTTTGACATGCGCAAAGGCCTTTCGAGAGGTAGCGGAGACAGCCTATTACTATTAACGTACTTGTGGAACAAACAGAGAAGTGCGATGCAACGGCGAGTTTCAAGTGAAATGATGTCATGATTCTGTTTAATTTCAGTTACGCTATGAGAATCGTTTTAAAGTGCTGCTCTGTTCTGTACGGCTTCTAGCATATTTATTAGACATTTTTGATCAGGCGACCACACAGGACTTGCAAATTCTAGTTGAGGCCGGACAAATGTTGCATATGAAAGCTTCCGGATGCTGGTTGGTTCTTTTGTTTGCTGGTTGGCTCCGGATGCTGGTTCCTTTGAACTGCGGCGGCCTGTTCCCTTAGAAGCAAAACGATGTGTTCTTTGCTCAGCGTGCATGAATGAGACATTGCCATGTTCGGGGCCAGCCACCTACAGTTGAAGCAGAAGATTACACTACGTTTTGTTCTCTATTGCCGCAAGAGTAGAACGCGCATTCTACTCTGTCTCTCTGAAGGAGAGAGTGAAAAGCACATTTCACTATCTCCTTGGTGAGAGAGTGAACAATGCATTTCACTCTCCTCGACATTTTGCGAGAGTAAAACGACGCTTTGAAGAGTGAACCGGCCACTTCACTCCTGGGATACCCTTCCTAGTTTTTAGAGTGTAGCGCATCTTCAGAATAATATTTAAGATTGATTGTATATTCTTCATAATATTGAAGTAAGAGCTATAAGTGCTTGTGCATAGTTCTAAGTGCGTTCCCTAAAAGAAGTACTATAATTCTGTGCAACACCATCTTAAGATCTTTATTTCAAAACAATTCATTCAATATTTCCCACAGATATCTGTATAAGAGCTGTAGGTGCTTCGGCATGGTTATAAATGTATTGGCTAAAAGAAGTAATGTAGCTCTGTGCAAGAGCGTGTTCAGAAGAATAACTCAAACCTATTCATTGTATATTTCCCATAAATATCTTAAAATATCCTTAGGTGCTTGGACACAGCTCTAACCTTAGTATTAAAAATATTCCAGCTTTATTGCACACTGTGGTTATCAAAATCAGTCAGGAAAGTATCAACGAAAATACAGAGCCCGTTGTTAATTGATTCAAGGTCAACTTTCTTATAGTCGTGAACAGTTTTGCTCTTTTTACTCATTTGGAAGTCAAATGTTGACGTTGAAAAGAATAAGGGAGTGATTGATTAAGGACGGTAAGTAAGGAATGTTCGAAATAAAATTGGGCAGTGTTGTTAGCAGAAGCTCAAGGGTGTTAGCAACTTGTGGTGTGATTCTGGTGGACTGGGTAATCAGTTGACTGAAAGAATACAGTGCGCACAAGTCATTAAAAGTTTTTGGTAAACCGCAGAAAGGGTGTATTACAATGGGTTCACTATACCATGTTATGCTTGGAATGTTGAAGTCACACGGTAGTAACATGGGTAAGGAAAAAAGCTTCTTACCACGATATTCATTTTGTCTTGTAATTCCTTAGCAAAGGAGGTAGAGTCAGTAGGAGCGCGATAACGTACACCCATTCTATTTTTTTCGTAACTTATTTCAATAAATGCCCAGAATATTTCTATGTTAGTAGCAATATTATTGTGCTGAGAGTGTAGGTGTTTATAATTGCCAGAAGAACGCAACCATCTTGAATCAACGTATGGTCGCAGCGATAAACTGAGACGCCATGTATGGTAGAGAAGAACTCATTGTCTCTAATATGTTGATGCAGTCAAGTTTTGGTAACTACAATAATTTTCTGGATTAAACGCGCCGACTGTGGAAGTGAACGAGTCGCGTTTGTTTTCGATGCTTCGAATGTTAGTGAAAAGGACAAACAGGGGGTATGAGAGTCTTCCACGGCCCCTCGCACTTCTCTATAGACGATTAGGCGGTGCAGTACATGGTTCGGTGTTAACATACGTGTGTTGTGACAGGCGCCGTGTCATGCTGTGTGTAACAGGATCGTACATGTGCTGCATCTTGTTTACGACTAATTTGTTGTATCAGGGATGAAACAGGGGTTTGCGCGGTAACTTCTTTGCAAAGTTAAACAGTGTACTTAGATTATCACGGTGGCAGGGGAATTTTCATTCAAGACCATGAAGTCTTTATCTTTTAGGAGCTCACGCACGGAAAGCACCTTTTGCTTTACTTTGTGGTTGCTGTATTTGGCTATAATGGGGCGGCATTTATCAGGTGAGTAGAAACCGAGACGATGAACGCGTTAGACTGCCATGTCGGGTACAATGCCGATAATAGTTGCCAGCACGTTAACCATGGGGGCCTCAGATTTTTCCATGATTCGAGAGAATCAGGGATGCCATAAAGAACTACATTGTTTCTTTGCGATCTGTCATTTAGGTCATTGAACCGAGATTGAAAAGAAACAATCTGAGTAGTGCACGTCTCTATAGATTTCTGGAGACCTGTGGCGTGTTCGTTATACTGGTCTAGAATATTTGCTTTTTTCTTCTAGAGCATCCAGCGTTTCTTGGATGCAGCCAATCTTCTTTTCCACATTTCGTGGGCTGGCTTTGATTCCTTTAACATTAGCAACCAATTCTATCTGATTCTCTGAGGACTGAACCGATCGTAACTCAGCGTCTTTCAGAAGCTAGAAGAGGACCACCATTTGTTCCGAGGGTTCATCAGGTACCGTCTGTGTTTCAAGCAAAGATGGACGCGGCCAGCGGCTTCCGCGGGTCCCTGATAGGGGCCTCCGCTGAAGCTCCTCAGGATCAAATAAAGTTCATTGTCTGTCTGTCTGTCTGCAGAAAACTAAACTAATGTTTAACAGTCTCGGACGAGAGCAGCAGTGTACGATAAGTAGCGAGGCACTGGAAGCGGTAAGGGAACTTATCTACTTAGCGCAGGTAGTGGCTGTGGATCCGGATCATGAGGCTTGGATCCGGATTATGAGATCATGAGATCATGAAGGCGTTGGGCAGGCATTCTCAGATCATGGACAGCAGGTTGGCATTCTCCCTCAAGAAAAAAGTGTATAACAGCTGTGTCTTACAAGTACTCACGTACAGGGCAGAAACCTGAAGGCTTATGAAAAGGGTTCTACTTGAATTGAGGACGACGCAACGAGCGATGGAAAGAATAATGATAGGTGTAACATTAAGGGACAAGAAAAGAGCAGATTGGCTGAGGGAACAAACGTGACTGAATGACATCTTAGTTGAAATCAAGAAAAATTAATGGGCATTGGGCAAGAAATGTAATAAGGATGGAAGATAACCGATGGTCATTAATGGTTGCGGACTGGATTCCAAGGAAAGGAAAGAAAGAAAGAAAGGATGACATTAAGAAGTTTGCAAGGACAACATGGCCACAATTAGTGCAAGGCCGGGGTAGTTGGAGAAATGTGGGAGAGGCCTTTGCCCTGCAGTGGGCATAACCAGGCCGATGATTATGATGCTGATGCCGAAAAAGATCAATAAGAGCTATAGATGCTCGGCTATAGCTATAAATTTGCTGACTAAGCAAATAATGTAGCTCTGTGCAAAAGCGTCCTAGGAAAAATATTTCAAAACTATGTTTTGTATATTCTCTATAAATATCTGGATAAACGCTTCAGGTTCTTGGGCATAGATCTAAAGGTGCCGGCTAATAGAGTTAATGTAGCTCTGTGAAGCAGCATCTTCAGAACAATTTTTGAAATTTATTTAGTGTTTATTCGCCATACCTTCCTCAATATAAGCTAAAGGTGCTTGGTGTTAGCCCAGTAGGTGCTGGCCCGAAGAAGTATTGTAGCTCTGTGATACGGAAACCTCAGAACATTATTTTAAACCTACTGTACATATTCCATAAATATCTGAATAAGAGCTATAGTAGCTTGGGCATAGCAACTGAGGTGTGGGTTCAAAGAAGTCGAGGATCTCGAAAGATTTTCCTCGGGCAAAGGACCCCTGGCAGCCTAACACCGGGCACCAACATCAATAACCGCTGGACAAATAAAGTTAATTCCTATCCTATTCTTTAAAGAAGTAATGGAGCTCTGTGCAACAGTACATTGAGAGCAGTATTTCAAAGGTATTCATCGTTTATTGCCCAGAAATACCAGAAAAAGAAAATAGATGATTTGGCATTGTTCTATAGGAGTTACCTCTACAAGTAATGTACCTTTGTACAATAGCATCTTCAGAACCTTATTTCAAAATTATTCAATGAATTTTCGCCATTGTTGCGTGAATAAGAAATATTCGTCTTTGACCATACCTCTTAAGCGTCGGCTGAAAGATGTAATGTAGGTATGCACAACAGAACCTTACGAACAATATTTCAATATTACTTATTCAATAAATTCCAATAATGCCCTAATACGAGCTATAGGTGCTTTATATACCACTAAAGGCGTTCTCTAAAAAATATTGCAGGTCTCTGCGACAGCATCT